>NW_019524233.1:47612-82316 GCF_002814215.2 Seriola lalandi dorsalis
CCCCCCCCCCACCCCCACCCCCCTATATTCTCTACTCCCTTGGGCTCTGTCTTATTGTTTCTTGCATTGTTTTGCGTCACTGTGGGCGCCGCGTACAGTACCTCCATTCACCGTTTATCAAGGATTTCTTGTTCCCCCATTAATAATATTGTCATGTGGCGATGTGCGATTTGCAAACGACTTGTATATTTGAATACTCTTTCTGGGGAACTGTAAGAGATGACAATTTGCTTCTGTGAGAACGTCGGTCTTGTTTTCAGCCAAGGCAAACACACAGCTGTGCGTCCTACCTGAGCCAACATGCACTCTCTGTCGCAACCCTCTTGTCTGTTAGCCATGATTGCAGTCTTGCTGCTTCTGCTCATTACTGATACAAATGAGCAAAATGAATAATAAGCATTCCGTAATTAACAATGATTTGTTTCTGAACATTCTTGAAAACAGCTCATAAGATCTCAATGAATTTTCCACGAGTTCAAGTGTCGTGTGTCGTGTGTATGTGCATAGATATACTAGGTGCTAGTATAGATGCTATACTAGATACTCAAGTAGGAAGTAATAAGGGTTTTTTGAAATTTTATTCAATTCCAGATTCATGTATTTATTTCTCAAATGAAGTAATGTTATATTGTTTTTTCACTGCTTTAAATGTTTTGGTTTTTTTGAAACTCTGAAAGTACACACTCGGCCAAGTGAGTGACATTGCTTGGCCTTTCCCACCTTCTGTAGCCTGCTTAGGTATTCACAGTAGCCCCTGGTGATTGATGAGTGGGGAAGGGGAGAGGGAATCTATCCCCAGGTTACAGCGTGGCCCCGGTGATGGATGGCCCCTTAGAGGTCTTACCAGAACTGATGGGTCATGGGCCACAGAGAGCCCAGAGCTGGGAGTAAGGAGACCGATCAGGGATGGAGAAGGAAGATGCAGAGACATAGGTGGAAGTATGGGGGGGTGAAAAGCAAAATGTATTTGTGTGTGAATGCAGTGATTTGTTGAGCAATTTTCTTCCTTCCCCTTAAGATGAGCTCTATGAGAATCGTTATCGGGTTCATGGCCTGCTCCACATGCAGTAGTAACACATGCCAGAAATAGCTTTTTCTTATGCTCAGGTAGCTTAATTTCTTCAAGTTGAGTCTTCTAGAAGAAACTTTTCTCTTAAGCTTTATTCAAATATTCCAACTCTACAAGGATTAGCTGAACATAACCCCTAACCACGTTCAACTTTATCCATTCATAACCTTCGTTGCTGGAGAGTCAGTGGATGCAGTTCACTGATATCTGGCACAGATCATGCTTGAAATATCTAACATAAAAATATTACATTGAAACTTGAATGATGACCTCTTCTGTGTGGAGGAGAATCAAGTCACATGTCGCCATGTGATGGTGCCAAACTGTAGATGAGTACTGCTCGAATGCTGGTAGATAGGTTGGCTCCCACTTTTATTCCCCCTCACTGTTTTTGCATTCTCTCCAGGTACACTCACATCATTGAGAATAAAGTCAATGTGCTTTTTTCACTGTGTGACAGCTTGAATGTCAACATCACCCTAAACAAGGTTTTGTATGGGAGACAGACTGCTGCTCTTGTAATCTGTTGGTGTACCACCTTCCTGGGACACATATTTGATCATCCTCCTGCAGTGAATTAACTGGAAATCAATCAAGATGATGCACAGGGAGTACGGAGAAACTGACAGAAAATAATATAATCTGTGTTTTTTATTATCACAGGAGATGCGGGAGACGCTCCTTGAGGGCTGGCGGTGATTTGGGGAAAATATCATGTCTGACAGGTTTAGCCCTGTGAACGTGGAAGTTAAGCTCATATTAGGCTTGGTTTTCTGATGTGGACGTTTTTCATAAACAAGTAATAAATACTTCTGCATTGGCCTTGTGCATTTAAAGCAAAAGTGATCATCAACTATTCTCTCAATGCAGCAAATATGGTAATGAATCTCTCAAGAAACTTTGTAATGCTCTTTTGCTCCCTAGGCTGTTGAAGAGATTCATTACTATATCGCTGCACAACAGCAAACTTGGCCAGCTTCCATGCAGCCATAAAAGGTGCAAACAATGGCTTCCTTTATGACTATCCCCTATTTTTTTTTTTATTTAAATATGAACAAGGCCATCACACAACCCTATGCTACACATTCAGCCTGTCACACACACACACACACACACACACACACACACACATACACACACATACACACAAAAACACATACACACACGAAGAAGTAAAAGAAAAAAAAAAAAAAAAAGCACCTGTCATTTGCTCTATGTATGTGCCAGAGGTCCACACTGAGGCAATATGCCACCCAGTAGTATCCACTACGGTGGGCTGCAGTAAATTGGCATGGATTAAATGTCAACTTTAGAGCAGATTCATCCTCACTGGAGCTACAGTCGCTTTATATGAGGACAAGTCAGATAGCTCAGCACATAATCTTTATGTATGTGAAGACAATTGGACAGATATGAAGGAACACAGATGGACACTAAAGGCAAGACTTGATTAATGCAGTAGGCCTATCAGTTGAAAACAGCTCTGCTGCTGGTGTTTTGGACCATTCCAGGCAGTTTCAGTGTGCACTGAGTATTGGGGGAAATATCACCGCCTAATGAGACCCCTAAAATAGACACATCAAAATAGTACTGAGATGGTAAACTTGCCGTTTACTAGCACAATCCCAGTTGGGAATTTGCCTTTTTCTGCACTGTGAGACATGAAGTATATAACAGTCTGCACTCAAGCACAGCAGTGTGTTAAATACAATTTAGACCTCTGCTGTCAGCCGCCTGTTTTCACTTAATCGAAGCCTGCTCTTGGACTTCATTCTGCAGATGCAGTGGCCCAGATCTTTGCCTTTTGGCTAAATGTATTTTTCACATCATGTCCAATGCAGCCACCTCTCTCAGCTCTCATAATATCTCCATCATGTCCTCAGACTAGCAGGGACTGCAGTGCAGTAGTGGCATTCAGCACATAAAGGCACAATTAGATTAAACACTGTTTGGATTACAGGAATGCGTTTCCTCCCAGGCTGTGTTTCAACCAAATCAGAAAGCAGAGCGAATGGCTCACCAGCAGGAGAACATGAGGGTGTGAGTGTGTGTGTGTATGTGTGTATGTGTGTGCGTGCTTGGGTGTGCATGTGTGCAGAATTTTGAGAACGCTGTTCCTGTTCGTTCGTTCGCCCAAGGGCTGAGTGATTTTCCCATGTGAACAGCAATTAAACAAGTCTCTAGTGAAGGAATCAGATGAAACCCCACAACGTGAGAACCTGAATCATGCTGTATCTTTATAACCCTAGGCTGGCACTGTAGGTGTCTCTTGAGGAAGACTTGGTATTCCTCTTCTTTTAAAAAGCTTTGTAAATGTTGCTTGTACTTTCTCTTGTGTGATTGCTTAAAGTGGCTACAATATGATTTACAAGCACACTGGCCCCCTTTTGGAAAGTTTGCTTTTGTATTTTAATTCAACAGAGACCTTTGCGCCGTGCCGGTTCAACAAGCAACTGCTGAAATAGCTAATTGGCTTTTCTGTTAGTATATACTGTGCTCTCCCACCTCTAGTCAGACCCCCAGACATGCTGCTGTTCCATTATCATGCTCATACATGGGTATGCAGGGACGCATGATACATACAGAAAGCACAAGATGTGTGGCTGCCCAGAGGCCCGAAGAACCATTACTGCCCTGTTCAAAAAACATTAAAACCAACTTAGCATAAGCGTGTGAGCAGTGAGCCATCAATCATTTACCTCCCTACGCAGTTCCTACTACCTCGTGCATTACAGATTTTTAATATCTTCAACCTCTCTTGTTTTTTGCCGAGCTTGGACTCCATCAAAGGTTGTGGCAGTGGCAAAAATGTCCTGATGCAGATTTAGGTTGCAGTTGTGATGACATGGAAAACAGGGTGCAGATTTTTTTTTTTTTCTTTTTCTTTTTTAATCGCTGAAGAGGACAGAGCAGCATGTGTCTTGGGATTGCTGGTTTGCCTGGCAGGCAACCAGGCAAGTGATGGGGGCTTGGGATGAAGCAAGCTGGACAAAATGGTTGTACTTGTGCCCCCCTCTGTGCTTGGACGCTGATGGACGACTGCCCAGAACTAAGTTGTTTGCTGGGAATGGGGGGTTTGGAGTAAGAGCACGACACTTGTTCAAAGCAAGGGGGATGGTGGGGCTGTTTTCTTTTTTTTTTTTTTTTTTGTAATGAACACAGAGAGCAATCATAAAACACAAACTGCTTGGCAAGCTGGGCGCTGAAATGCTTCAAAACCTAATCATTACTTTTAGAAGGCAGAATGTGAAATCATTGAGCTGTGTCACACTCTGGTTCACAGACTTTTGTCAACTTTCTCTCTCGCCACTTGAGATGCCACCGGCACCTGTCAGCAGCCACTTAGTTCCTCTGGATGGGCAGCAGATTTATAATACACCTGCCTTCGCCGGCTTGACTTCTATGATGTGAACTACGCGCTGCAGTCATTTGGCAGTAAACCAGAAAAGGTACTGCAGTGGCAGAGATGTTCCATTGAGGTGGCTGGTAATTGATGTATGGCTTCAGCCATGTTAGGGCTGTGTAGCGGAGAAGAGGGAAGCAATTTGTGGCTCGGCTAGGGGCCCTCTCAGCAGCTTCAGCAAGCACTCCAATTTCCCTTTCATTCTGCCCAGGCTTTTGTCTGAGGATAAACGGCAAGCTGTGAATTTCCACTGATCACATGGGCTCTCTGTTACTCACACACACTCATGGATGGATAGGGCTTTTTGGCCTCTTCAAAAGGTTGTTTTCAAGGCAGAGTGGAATCCTTACTTGTGATGCGAGCAGGACGTACCATGCACACACAGCAGAGGGAGAAAAAGGGTGTGTTTGGGGTTTTTGTTTTTAGCGGCCAATTTGATTGAGGGGATGTTTGGGCTGACAGAAGAAGGGAGGAGAATGAGTTGGTTGCATTTTCGGCTTTCAGTTGCATACTGAAGTGTTCCCATGTGTACTTCTATATAAATATTCATCTTTCTCAGTGTTGTGCATCAGCGGCTGAAACACTTTCATCTATCTACATTTGCAGTTTCAGAAAATAGATCACTGTTGGGTTGTGAGCAGCGTAACAGTGTTAGCAGAAGAATTAACTTCGTTAGGATCAACTGTGAGGTGGTTATTATTTATAGAGTAGTTAGACACATGCCACTATTTATTGTAAGAAAATCCAGGGAGGCGTACAGAATGGATGACAAGTTATATCTATTTGATTTAATCAGATATGTCTTTGCTGTACAATGTTTACCAGCCATAAACATTCTTCCATATCACTGAACAGGCTATGGAAGTTACGTTTTCAAAGTGAAAATGCAGTTTTGCTTCCCATATATGTGCACAGTTGTATAGCAGCATTAAAATTAGAATTACAATTGAATTTTTATTTTCATTAAATATATTTAGAAATGCAGCCAATCACAGCTGAAAAGGAGATTGAAATTTCTCTTAGTGCTTGCAGCTGTTTATTTTGCACCCAGGGCCTCTGCTGGAGGTTAATGCAACAAGACCTGTTTTGCCTTGAGGTGACAAATTAGTGCGGTGCGGATGGCGGAGGAATACTTTAAAGCCTCCCTGCAGGAGTGTGGCTTTTTAACGTATTGGTACACACATGTACGAATAGTGCTCAGCGGTAAGCGACCGGCTTGGCAGTACGTGTCAAAAATGAACAGATCAAGATAAACATGTAAAACTGGAAACGTAATGCGTTTTCATTTATAGACTTCAGCATTATATAATCATGTGATGAAAGTAAAGAAGTTGTTAAATTATGTATTGGCATTCCGTTTCATTTTTAAATACATACAAACAAAAAAGCCAATTCAGTTTTAATTTTGGTAGAAATTACCGTTTCTTTTCAAACTGCGAATTGAAATAATGGATTACATTTCATTTTGATTTACTTCCATCCATTTTGCAATAATATGATGAAGTGCATCTTATGCATTTGAATATATACAGTAGTTGCTTTTTTCCCTACACTGCATACAGTATAGGATAATGATTTTGCTGCATCTGATGCTTCATCATAAGCACTTACTACTGATGAAAAGCCTTGTCGGTGTTTATCTTGCCTACTACCTTCACTTTTCAGTTATTGCAAGGAAATTAAACATGCCTGTCAGATTCTGTTTCCAATGAGGTCCATCATGTTATAACAAACAAGGTTGGACATTTTTCTCTCCCATGCTATTTATCTCGCACACACAAACACACACACACACGCATGCATTCTAGTTTCTGCTGTTTCTGCCTCACTGCAATTCTTCTTTGTCTTCCTCTCTACATAGACTACATCATTTCCCCCCAGACTATTCCTTGTGATAACTGTAACAATGATAAAAGTGATGATAAAAGAAAAAAAAGTTACACTGACTGAAATACTCAAAATACTCCTCAAAGCTTTACTTCCTGCAATTTCCTGTATTTTTAGTCTACTGCGATTTAGTTTTCCTGCTCCTGTGGTAATACTTGCCCCTCCCAGCTGACTGTGGTTTCCGTGGTGATACTGCTCTTGCCAGTGCTTACTCAGAAATATACCGGCTAATGTTGAGTTTAGTAAAAAAAAGAAGAAAAATAAAATGGAGCCCTGAAGCCCTGGGTACTGGGACTGCTGTCTAAATAGTCCAGCTGAAATTAGGTGAATTATTGTGGCACGTCTGGAAAACCTCTTGACATTAATTAAACAACCCTCTGCTGAAAGTAACTCCTGATTATCCTGTAAATTAATCCATAAACCCATATGCAAATTTGTCTTGTCGTGCCTTCATTTTCTTAACTGGCACTGCTTTTGCCGATGGTTTGGAGAGCCCTCCTCTACATCATTCATTCATAATGCATGAGCCGGATCATATCGGTTAGTGATCAAAATTCCTATTTTTCTGCTCTCTTCCTTCAAAGTCCAGATTTTCCTCTATTATTCTCATATATTCTCCCAATGGACACACACACACGCACACACAGATTAAATATAGCATATGTTTTTAAATTTTTTAGTGCAGGAAGTTATCAGCTATTTTGTCAGTGCGAGTGCCCTTTTCATACTGTGCTATTGTGCCAATCTTCTATTAGATAAGACGTGCACTGACAGGATAGGCACTATGACTGTGAAAAGCAGTCACAGTTTAAATATAGAGACCATACAAGTGTTTTTCTTTAAAAGTGTCAAGGTTGCTATTAGAACAATTTTTCCGAGCCAGGGATTAAATGTTTATGTCTAGAAACAACTAATTAATATTCAAGGTTTGCAATAGTAAATGGATGTTACTGTAATTATGTCGGAGGAATGTGCTCGTGCACTCAATTTAAATATTATCTCAATTAATTCAGTCAAATCTGATGTAATATCACATAAGCAAGTGACCAGTTAAGATAAAGCCTACGTCGCAGGATATTATGTGCAGGCTTCAAATCAGTCTTGTATCTCTTGATAGAAATAAATGAAGACAAGGCGTGGTTAAGATGGATTACTTATCTCAAGCAAGGCTCGTGTCTCTGCAGTGTGTTTTGACATCACGGTTAAATGAATGGAGACCAATAGCTGTCCGGAAGGAGGATAAAACATAGGCCTACGGAAAAATCGAACAAGTTGCGATGTGCCTTGAAGACTGACCGGCAGTGATGGACAAAACACTGACGGACGAAACACTGGTGTTGTCCTTTTTTTATATATATAAATTTTATATAAATAAATTATATATAATTTTTTTTTTTATGACGTGACTCAGTTAACAGAGACTCTGAACAACAGTCTTCACCATGTCTTGAGTTCAGGAGTCACTGCGTTGTGAGGAGGTGTTCATGACAGATTTTCCCACCCGCTGTCTGACTGCTCTTGGCCCTCCTTCATTATGGGTCTTCTGAATATGCAGGGGCTGTTAAGAAGACTTGTACCTCTTGTAACCACACAGCCCAAGAGCTGCTCAGGGAGTCATAAAGGACCGAGCGAGAGGAGACGCTGAATAGCAATGGATGAGCAAGTGCAGCAAAGGGACCTCTGAGCTAGTGAATATGTGTGCGTGTGTGTGTGGACTACTGTGATGTGAATAATAACTCTTTTTCGTTCACCAGTGGCCCTGAGTGTCGGAGAAGTCACCGCAAATCCTCATTTTTGCAGACAAAGCACAATGCCAAGGGGGGAAGAAATGAGTTTTCTTTTAAAGCTTTGTCTCATTCAAAAGAATACATTCCTCTCCATCTTAGGTGACTGCACACAGCTTGGCTATCTAGCCGCACTGACAATATGTGGAGACCGTCTCCCAGTTTTTACAGCCTGACTTATAATGCAGCGTTGTTACGGTGGCAGTTTTTACACCAACTCAGAGTTTGCGCTCAGGGTTATTGTGTACACATCGTCTGGACCAAAGTGGGTCTATATTATATCCACATTTTTATCCAGTCAACCCTAAACTTTGAAATAGCATTTCCTCAATACTGTCTCTTACTTTGACAACACATAATCCAGCTATATTTACTTCGTGTTCTCTTCTAAAAGCCAGTTGTGTGGTGTTGCTTTGAGCTGTCGCTAATTGATATTTAAAACAATTTCAAACATGTCAGCAATTTGTGTATTTATTTAGACACATACAGTTATAGTAGCCTTATGGAAGGCAACCTGAAATGCATACATTTCCACTAGGTCTGAACTGTGATTTCTCCTGCTGTTTTCTTCCTGGAGAATATCTCAGTCTCTCCTTTTCTGCAGTAAATGAATTCTCTCACATCTCAGCACCGGTCTCTAAATTAATTGATTTTTATAAGAGGCAAGGAGGTTTCAGGATGAAATAAGACAAGGGCACAAATCCAAGAAAACGTTCAGGGGAAAAATAACAGGTCACAAACAACTGCTTAGTTTGAAATGGTAAGAATTAAACTTTACAGAGCGTGAGTGTTGGTCCCTCTGTACCCGCGATGGTCGCTTTAGGAACGAGGACATCAAGCATCCTCCAAAAAAAAAAAACAAATTGCTGTGAAAAGTCTCAACCGCAGCTCAATCACAAGGCTTTCCGTGGGTGTAATTTGGTGGCGCACATGAGTCAGCAATTTAACTGACTCTCACACTGTCAACAATGTACAGTAATTCTTGTCTGCTGACCCTCTGTTTCTCCCTCTCCTCTCACCCCTCTTTCTCCATGCACATATATGAACACCTATATGAACACATACCTAATAACAAATGCACACTAACACGCACGGACACATACAGTACGGTCAGAAGGTATTCACACCCCGTCACTGTTTTCACATGTTGCAGCCTCATGCTAAAATCATTTCAATTCATTTGTTTTCCCCTCATCAATCCACACTCAATACCTTATAATGACAAAAATGAAAACAGAATTTTAGAAATTTTAGCAAATTTATTAAAAAGGACAAAGTGAAATATCACATTAACATAAGTATTCAGACTCTGTGCTGTGACATTTGAAATTCAAGCTCAGGTGCCTCCATTTTCTCTTGATCGTCTTTGAGATGTTTCTAAACCTCGATTGGAGTCCACCTGTGGTAGATTCAATTGATTGGACATGATTTAGAAAGGCAAACACCTGTGTATATAAGGTCTCACAGCTGACGGTGCATAACGGAGCTAAAACCAGGCCATGAGGTGAAGGAACTGCTGCGGAGCTCAGAGACAGGATTGTGTCGAGGCGCAGATCTGGGGAAAGGCTACAAAAAAAAAAATTCTGTTGAATTGAAGGTTCCCAAGAGCACAGTGGCCTCCATCAGTCTGAAATAGAAGAAATTTAGAACCATCAGGACTCTTCCTAGAGGTGGCTGCCCCTCCAAACTGAGCAATGAGAGGGGCCTTGGTAAAAGAGGTGACCAAGAACCCAATGATCACTCTGGTTGAGCTCCAGAGATCCTATGTGGAGATGGGAGAATCTTCCTGCAGCACTCCACCGATCTGGGCTAAAGGACTCTCAGACTGTGATAAACAAGATTCTCTGGTCCGATGAAATCAAGATTGAACAGTTTGGCCTCAATTCTGAGTGTCGTCATTTCTGGAAGAAACCAGGCACACAGGCAAGACAACGGCTTAGGAACACTACTGAATGTTCGTGAGTGGCCTCGGCCAGAGCCCTGACTTGAACCCGATCGAACATCTCTGGAGAGACCTGAAAATGTCTGTCCACTGACGATCCTCATCCAACCTGACAGAGCCTGAGAGGATCTGCAGAGACGAAAATCCCCAAATCCAGGTGTGAAAAGCTTGTTGCATCATACCCAAAAAGACTGGAGGCTGTAATCGCTGCTGAAGGTGCTTCAAATAAGCACTGAGTAAAGGAACTGAATACTTAGCTGATATTCCAGGTTTTCCTTTTTAATATATTTTCAAAAAATTCTGTTTTTGCTTTGTCATTGTGGAGTATAGAGTGTAGATCGATGAGGGAAAGATTTTAGCATAAGGCTGCGACATAACAGAACATGAAAAAGGTGAAGGGGTCTGAATACTGTCTGAATTCACTGTATGTGTAATTCGTTCTCACACACACACACAAACCCACCTAGCACAGACTTACAACACCCTTATAACACTGCACATATCCATTGTTCTCTCTGTCGCCAGCCTCCATAACGGCGTGACTCACTTCTGTGGAGAAATAAATAAACCCTCCCTTTTTCTCCTCATCCTCTAGGACAAACCTTGTAACAGCAGAGCTTTGCCAGCTCCAGGGAGCCCAAATCCTTTTTGTTCCTTTTTCATCCTGTGTTTACCTGATATTTGTTCACATTATGCTCACTACAGACTGAAAGGACAGAAGCTGATTTTTCAGGCTTTGAATAACTTCGACAGACCCTGTGCAAAAACCCAAAATGACTTGGTTAGTGCCTTTTATTTATTTATTTTTTTTTGACATGACCGCTTGTCACACGCTGCCATTTGAGTGCTACATGGTCAGTGACGCAATCGTGGCTGGTGCGACACAGTTGAGCTGTCTACGATAACATCACAGCAGTGTCTTTCTTGGTTGCTTACTTTTGTATGAAAGCGGTTAGTTGGATTTCACCATAATGTAAACACGTATGGTGCATGGGCTTTCAGCATAAGAGTTGAGCTGTTGTAACACAGTGCACATGAGGTGGTACACCGTTCATCTTTTAGTCTCGCATTATAAGGATTGGTACAGGATAAGCATTTCTCCTTTTCTTGCAGAGGTTTCTTGGAGGAACACTTTATTTAGTGTTTGCTCTCCTGATGTGATGTAAAGCGAAATGAATCGATACTTGCTCTGCTTCAGAGGAAACAGTTAGAGAATAATTGAATGAGTGCCCCTCAGACTGAGACAAATGACTCTCATCTATGAGTGATTGGACTTGTTGCTGCCTTGCCCTGCGCTACCATACATCCCCCCCCCTCCCCTTTCTTATCTTCTTATTGCCTTCCTCCACGCCAAATTGAAATTCAAATGAGCCTCAGTAGCCCGACAACAAGCAATATTTGTTTGCCAAATCATGTTTAGGCACTTCTGGAACAAACATTCTAAAAGTTAAGATGAGATAAAAATGAAAGTTTAACACTACATATCCATATTGGTTGCCGGAGGTTCCACGTTTGAACATTCAGGTGTATTTCTGCTTCATTATAAGTCTATTCCCTCATTGACATCACAGCTGATGCCGGCACAAATTGCTGCAGAGAGGGTCTGGCAGTCCAGTATTTTAGAACTGACAGAGAAATGGATACAGAGCCCAATTATAGATATAGATGTCTGGTTTTATTTTTAACAATATACCTTGAAAACTTGATAAGTGGTCTTTGCTCTGCTTCATTGCCGAGGATATCCCGTATAGTTGTCATTTTGTACTTGCAGAAACAGAACACCTTTATTTCTGTTTTATCCATGTGTGGTCTATGGTTTCATGGCCCGGAGGGAGGAACAGTCACGCAAGAGGAGCAATAGCTGGTTCTTCAGCCCTGTTTCACTATTCACCATTATTTGTGTTAATTTCAACATCATCACACAAAAGCAGAATTTCAGAAGTTCTGTTTAGTCTATTATGCATGACTACATTTAATTAAAATGCACCTGAGTGTTTTTGTAATGGTATGACCTTGTACCTTTTATCTGTAATTACTGGTGGCTCTTCTCTCTGTTTTTGTTTTATTTTTAATGTGTATTTGTGGTATTCTTCTGCTTTTATTATTTAAGGTGCACACTTGTTTGGATTTATGACAAAGAAAACCAAATGAGATGAAATGGTTTATGAAAATGATATGAATATTGTTGTGCTTCCATGCAAAATGTTTGGATGGATCTGATGTGCGTGAGGGAAGCAAAGGCATCTGGGAGGGTAATTAAATCTATGGAGTGCTATGGGGCACAGATGTGCAGATCACATTTACAGTAGCGCCTGCTGTCGACTTCCCTGCTTCTCTAAACCCTGCCTCATCTGGATGTGTGTGTTTCTGCATACTTGCATAAGAAACTGTATATTACATGTACAGAAAGTGGGACAAAAGCTATTTAAAGAGTCCATGTTAATCAAAAGCAGGGTTTATAATTAGAGATCAGAGTTTACAGTGTAAGTAGCTTCTGGTGGATGGTGTTGTGGATTGTTATGCAAGTGGTGGAGCACAGCTTTCAGCACCGTGCACGGAACGTAAATTAAATAAATCACTGCAAAAATCAAAGGGAAAAGGTGCGTGTTCACTTCAACCTTTTTTTTTACTGTTCAAAATGAGTTGGCAAGCTGTGACTCTGAAAAGTTGGAGAAGAAATAATTCACAGCCACAGCCCCGTTACCGGCTCGGTCTGTCCAGTTTTCCGAGCTGCGGAAATAGGATTGAAATCGTAGTAACATGCAATTTGTCAGCAACCGTCCTCCATTAATGTTGAATGATGATATTCAGAGATCAAAAACAGAGATTTTTTTTTTTTTTTTCTCCCCGCCTCATTGTGCTTCATGGGATTATTCAAGAGGGTCTTTCTTTCCAGTGATGTCTGTCCCAATAATGTCACCTCTTTTTAAACATGTGCGGGAGACAGGCTGGTGATTAAATAGCGAGCTTCACTTTATGAAGTGGCAGCCTTTGGAAAGACCTCTTCCATCACGAACAAAGATCAGGATGCAGGATGACCTCAATCTCTCACTCATTATAGGAGCTCCCCATTCAGTTTCCTCATCACTCAGATGTACCGCTCGCGCACCATATGTGATGCATTCTGCCATATACGTAAAGCAGGGCAGATGTAAAACTTTGATAGCTCTCACGTCCCTCATGATTTTCTTAACATGCGCACGTACAAACAAGCAGTCGCAGGGTGAACCGGCGTGCCGGTTTTGAAACGTTGTCAAACAAAACTTAATGCAAATTGCGTCTTAATGACAGCAGTGTTTTTAATTATGCATCGCTTTCGCGGGCCGCTATAGTCACGTCAGCAGCCGTAAACACTATTTCACGCATGGATGTGCAGATGCAAGACATATGCGCCCGAGAACATGTGCCGTGCGCCCCTCTGCACTGCCTCCTGCTGTAGAACCTGTCAGCTGCTGTCAGGTACTGGGTTTTAGTGCGATGGAAGATTGTAAAAGAGTGGAGAACCCGCTGCGGTTGTGTATGAGTATTCTCCTACTGGCTGTCTCTCTTTTTCTCTTTGTGAAGACCTCAGAATGGCAGGTCTTCTGTGAGACTCGCAGCTCGTCTCCCCCTCCTCTGCCCCAACGTTCCCTCCGTCTTTCCCTCCTGTTGGGCATGAAAGAGCCCCCGTTTCTTTCTCTACATCCCATTTTGACTTTCTTCCTCCCTTCTGTCAGGCACTGAGACACGAATTCAGCCTCAAAAGCAGTGACCCACAGAAGGGTTGCTGCATTCTGGATAACACTGGAGAGCAAATAAGGCAGTCAGTCAGAATGCTTGCCGAGCAGGGGTGAGGGAGGGTGTCAGGAGTCACCTATATGGGAGAGGAGAAGATGACAGGGAGGGCAGGGAGGATGAGGGTGTGGGGTGAAAAGGGAGGCAGACGAGAAAAACCTGTACAGCATGTTTTGCTTCCACACAGTTGAGTCGTTGCTGTTGATAATAAAACTCCAGAGATTCTTTTCAGAGTGACACCGTTAGAGTTTGTTGGCTGTCTCGCATCTTCCTCATCTGTCTCTCCCTCTCTGTTTTTTTTTTTTCTCTCCTCTAGCAAGAACTAGGAACACACTGCGCTGCATACTCATTATCATTTGGTGTCCTACATACTTCAGAGTGGTGTTACTAGTGAGCGGGAGGATCTGTAGGCCAATGGGAAGTATGAGAAAAAGCCAAACTTTGACCCTTGTGTGTCTGCGCTTGTCATCTTTGCCACATTATCTGTGTAGCATTTCTGTGGTAACAGCGGGCCCTGAGCTCCCCTCTGCTCTCTCCCTGACATTGGTGTTAGATGTTGCATAAACATTCAACCAGCCAAAAATGTTGTTTTTGAAATGGAGAGAAGGACTCAGAATGTGAAACCACGGATGAACGGAAAATGTTCAGAGAAATGTCCCTCACAGATTTCTGCCACTAAAGGCTGAGTTTTTCAATCAATGTAAATAAGCAGGCATATACTGTATGATTGCATTTGGTTCCATGGCCTTTGATTATGAGCCCAGATCTTGGCTTTCTCCTCTTCTAAACACTCTAATCATTTCATCAGCTGCTCTTCTTTTTGCTCAGCTGCTCATCACAACCTCTTCATCCCCTCTCATCTCTGGCTCCGCATTTTCAGGGTTGATGAATTTGCCACTGCAACAAAGGACTTGTTTGCACTTCGCTCAGCATCTGGTTCCTACGTTCCAACTTTCATTTCAGCCACCCACTTGCGTGAACTTCTTGTCTGCACCGTCTGAGAAAATCCCACAGACTATTGATTTACCAAGCACAGAATTAGCTATAAGTGCATGATTTATGAAATGACAAATGGCCAGAGGAGCATCCGCTCAGGGGAATCCAATTTATTTGCATTTTCAGTTCATTTTGTTTGTGTGTTATAAGCAATAACTCTCATTTTTATATTTACCTGTAGATTGTTGATCAAATTTTACTTCACCACACGTCCTGTTCCTGCCCATTCACACACAAATACACACAACCCATAATCACACATATATATATGCTTTTTTCTTCTACTGTTGTGAATGTGTGTTGCTTCGATGCAAATACAATGTTTTATAACATATATTTACAAAAAAAAAACCCACATATAGTAAGCCTTCAGGAAGTACATGAAGGCACATTATGAAATGGATCTTTTACTGACTCAGTTACATAGACCATTTTTGTGTGTTTATTTTTCTTGTGCTGCTTTTTGCTGTTAAGGGTGGAGCACTCATATTGAATGTGGGCGTTAGTATGTGGTTTGCTGCTTGTAGGGAACTTTGAAGTGGTGTTTAACAATTTATGTTTGTGCTTTAATCTGCCTGTTGTATCATGTGACAATTACCTCTTTTAGGCATAATATTTAAAACAGTGTGGGGCAAGTCTAGTCTTTTTTTTTTTAAATTCTTTTTTATTATAGTCTCTTTAATTTTACTGCATTGTAAATAAAACTTTTACTGTGGTGGAGCAGCGTCTGGTTTCAGTTAATTCGGGGTCTTATGTAATTGCGTGTCCCGTGGTAATCCATGCACACACATGTAAACAAAAAGCTGAGAATGAGGCAGTGAAAAGAAATCTCCACACTTTTCCCTTTTTCCCTATCCAGAATAATGACAATGCATTCATCACGCGGAATACCAGCTGTGTCGCATCATTTCTGTGCCATCTGTGGTAAACATGAAAAAGTTTGACCGCTTTCATAACCTCTTCTGTGAAACGCGATGGGTCAGGCAAGGAATAGTTTGAGTGACATTTTCTTTGTTCACAATAAATCTACATCGATAAATGTGCTTTGCTAAATTACAGTTTCCCACAGCGCATCAAGGTCCATTCTGCGAGATCAGGGCCCCCATTGTTTGCTCAATCAGCGCCTATGTAACATCATAGACTGAACAACTGGAGGTTTTCAACAGTTTAATCATGTTACTCTCACTTTGTGCGGCTGCTGCTAAAGCTTTGACTTAATTGAGTCATAATAGTAGCCCCGATAATAATCTCATCCGAAGGATCATTAGAGGGATCGAATCAATGTGAAATGGTTGAACTTTGTGCGACCATCTGCTGGCGTTAAGAATTCAAGTGAAGTTAGTCTAAAATTAGGAGTTGCCAAAACAAGGCCGCATATGACTGTTGCTTTGAGCCAGAAAAGGATGCAAACTTTAAATCTTTTATTTTCTTCCAGGTCTGTGGGTGTCCACAGGCGGCCGAAAGTCTCCAGTCAATATTGGATTGTGGCTTTTGTATACTCCGTCCTTCCCTGAGCTCCTCCTCTTCATCTTCAGCTCTTTCTTTTTTCTCCATCAGAGGGTGGTTCGGTGACTTTGTCGCTAGATCCTCTGTTGCAGTCGCCATGGTGTTTGATCCACTGGGTGGCCTGTATGTGTACTGCTCCGCTCTCTTCTCAAAGTCAAGCACACACTGATATGAATAATTAAAGCGCTGGGGAGAGGCTGATTCTTCTCTTTTACAGAGCCCGACATCCCGACAGTGTTAGCCTGTTTGTCTGAGTGCTAAAGCTTTACTGAATCTGTTTGTGAATGTGTTCTCTGATGTTCCTCCCCTCGTTTCCTCTTGAGATCAGTTGGAGCTTAATCACTGGTTACAATAACACTGCGAGGAAATTAAGATTTTCTAGGCCGTTGCAGTAACCTCCAAAGTTCCTACCCCCGCCTTTTAACTATTGCCTGCCTCTCCCTCTTTTTTTTTGTCCTTCCCTTCTTTCACTCCCTCCTTTACCTTTCTCCGATGAGATTGGGAAAAGGGCAAGAGGAGCCTCGCCGAGATATGAAATGTTCTGATTGCGGTTTGGACTCCTGTGTCCTTAAGGAAATTGAATTGACCGGCGGTTATGTCTCAATACAGTGCGCTCAGTGACCTCCTCCACCTCGCTCTTATCAGCCGAGCCCCAGACTCGGCCTGGCCATGTCGCCAGGCCATTGTCACCGCTCACATCTGCCAGTGTGGGCAGCTACAGTGGGTACACAGAGCCATTTGAAATTTATGCCTCAGAGGACCGAAGTGCTGTATTAGAAATACAAGTTTATCACCGTGGCAGAAAATGCAATCTCCGGAGACTTGAGAGGAGCTATCGGCTATTTTGTTCCTCCACTTTTCCCCACTAGTGTTCACTCAATTACACTTTCAAGTCCACTTCTCCGCCATTGAAATCCCTCTTCTTTCCTGCTCTCCTCTTGTCCTCTCACAAACTTGACTTTCGACACGCTCATCTGCCGCCTCTGCCGATATCCCAACCTGCTCTTTCTTTGTCTGCTCTCCTCATCCTGCACTCTCGCTCCACTTTCTCACACTTGCCTAAAGCTCAATATTTTCGATGTCTGCTCCGCTTCATCTTTTCACCCATCACTCTCCTATGCAGGATTGTAAAGGCAAAGCACATAATTGCTCCCTGTGGCCCCACGATTTCCTGGTAATTGCTATAACGATGCTTGCTGGTTTGCTAATGTCGCCCTGATCTAGTCTTTGCCTAAGGTCACTTTGGATACAAATAAAAGAAGGCAAGTAAAACAAACAATCCAATTGCTCCCAAACAGCACCCAGGCAGAAACCTTCATTTTGCCTCTTCTCTTTGACTCTTTGTTTTTTTCAGTCAGGTTTTTTTCTTATTGAGGAAAGTGGATTTAATGGTTGACCGTGTGTGTGTGTGTGTGTGTGTGTGTGTGTGTGTGTATGTGTGTGTGTGTGTGTGTGTGTGTGTGTGTGTATGTATGTATGTATGTGTGTTTTGGGGGATGTGTGCATTTGTCACAAAAAACAGCAATATATAACAATAGCCTGACATTTTCATTTTCTTTTGCAAAGTGTCTTCGCCCCAGTGGGACTTCTTTTTATTGTGTGTGTCAGTGTCCATTCACATACTGTGTTGATGAAAACCTCCACTGTGTGTGTGTGTGTGTGTGTGTGTGTGTGTGTGTGTGTGTGTGTGTGTACAATTCACCCTGACTTGCGGTGTGCTCCTCTCGCCAGTGAATTCAGTGGTTTGACAGTGCTGCTCCTCAGAGACTGCAGCATTTTGGCAGCTGTGTGACATCACCTGTTGCTGTCACTGCAACAACTTGATCATGCCATCCTGGCGCTTAGCTGTGCTTGCAGCACCAGGCCGAGAAGAGAGAGGACAGCAAGATGAGACGGAGACCCTGCTCCCTCTGCGTCCCTGGGTTGCTCCGGTGATGGACGACCCTGTGAATGGCTGTGACTGCAGAGTGGGGTGGCCCACAGGGGTGGCGGTTCCAGCGTGCTCTGTCCCCTCCATCTCCCCACTGTGATGAATGTAAAATTGATAAAGGCTCATTAATATGTGTGGATAGATTTTGGCATTGACTACCTCAGCAGCTCCTGCTGCTTGTTTTGGGGAAATTAATTTAATAACTGGATCAGTAAAGCGCCGTGATCACAGCCCTAGCTTCAATTTGCATATTAATGTAGCATAGTGTGTGCAGCCTGCAATGTTTATGGACGGGTGGGGCTGAAGCGACTGTTTTTAATTACCTTTACTTTGTGTAACTCTGGAGGTGACAGGGGTGGGGTCCTGTTGCATCACAGCGGAGGCAAGAAAAGGCAGTATTTCCCCAGTGGAAACTTCCTAATGCTTCTGCATATTTATTAAAAAGGTATTTTGGTGTCCCTGCTCACCCAGAAGACCAGTGGTGGGATTTTTCTTCCTAATGCAAGTTGAAGAAAAATAATCACACCAATATGAATCCACCCTCATGGATTTCTTTCTTCAGTGATTTCACTTTGAGCCTTTTGTGCGTCCCCACATAAATGAATACCTAAACTCTTATTAAATGTCAAGCCTCAATATGTTTTAATGCGTGTGTGAGGTGTGGTGAAATCATTTTATGAATGTGTGGGCTTGATGAAGATTTATGCGATGTTTAAAACGGAATATATATTCTATAGGCATGAATTATACAGCAGCATTATGGGAGAAATGTGAACTCGCATGTCTCAACCTGGAGCAAAAATCAGCACACATTAGAGAGGGAGAGGAGGGGAGGGGGAGAGGGAGAGAGGGAGAGAGAGAGAGAGGGAGAGAGAGGGAGAGAGAGAGAGAGAGAGAGAGAGAGAGAGAGAGAGAGAGAGAAAGCTTCCTGAAACAGTACTTGAGCTTAAGTTTGGGGGTGGGGGTTCATAAGATGTTAAAATTAATTTACCATATATTTCATTAAGAGTAACAATTCTACTACTACACCGGTGAAGTGAGATAGAAAAAAAATTTAATCAAACTCCTGCCCACATCTCTATTTTGAGCTTAGCAACAATGATATTACAAACAAGCAGATGCATACTGCATAAACAGCTACCACAGCAGATGGACCTCAGACACGCAGAAGCACTGAATAATTTTAAAAAAAGGAACAGAAAATAATATTGTTATTGAGCAAAAATATGCACAAAAGACAAAATGCATATAGTCACTCTGGACAGCCTGTACACCCACACACACAATAACATGTCAGGACAGAGGTCCGTTCTAGCTTATAGGCTGAAACTTAATCCTGATTTATGGAGTGAAATGAAAAGTGCAAACTATGAAATGTAACTAAAGTGTCTATGTTTCAGGCCATGAGCTTATGTAAAAATGGTTTACATTACGTTTGTTGTGTTTACCACATTTTTCCATACTGGTGACTGGCAGACTCAATAAGGTCAAAATGTCAAGGGATGAACTCACCCATATTTCTAAGCTTTAATTGTGGCCATTGAAAATCAGTGTGCTAATTTTCCTATAAATCCATGTGCATGCAGGCTCACATTATCCCCTGACAATAATGCATACTGAATAGGCCAGGGTGTGTTTTAAGTATAGTATAATCATTATATTGTACAGTTTCATTCTCCGCCTGTGTGTAATTACTGTGTTACTGCGCTGCTGTTCTGACGGGAAGCCATCCGTAATCATCTGGTGAGGCAGGTGTGAATTACCGACAGCGGGTTCTGTTGACAGTTCGTATCACCTCACAGTATGCGAGTGCGCTCACGGTTTCCATTGTAGAGCAGCTGTCGTCTACCTCTGGATGTGATAGCCCTCGTGAATGTCTGATAAGCTGTGATGTGTAAGAAGTACGCCACGAGTCAGTTTTGACGCGACTATCCACAGTACAAAGTCTGCGCAGTCCATCTCAGCAGAGCAAGCCTGTAATTTGAACGCTGTAGAGGTGTCCTTGGAGATTTGGCCTTTTGATCTTGGTGCAATTAGTTCTGTGTTTTAGTCACATAGTAGTTCAGGTCTGTGAAATGGCTTCCCTCCTGTTGCCATTGGTCAGTGCCCCTGGTGTATTCTGACAGAGCACTTTTTTTCCTCTTCTGAAAAGAGGAACGACCTCATTTGTCGCAGAATAGAGGGAGGACATAGGAAGAGGAATGAGTTCTCTCTCTCTCTATCTCTCTTTTCAGAGAGCCCCCCTCATCTCTTTTGATCTTTTGGAGGAGAGAACAGCATCTTGTCTCACTGACGTACAGTGGAGAAGGTCTGTGATCTGACAGCCTTCTCACCTAACCTGGATTTCACTTTGCCTGTCGCTCTGCCTCTCTCCCTCACAACCCCTAAATTCTCTTGTCTGAACTTTCTCATGTAGAGTTCCTCATGATAATGCTTATATTCCTTTGCTGCTCATGAGCCGCCCAGTATTTCTAGTGCTGGGTGTGTTCAGTTTCATGCACCCTGCCTGAAAAACAAACTCCTTTGAGTGAAGTTTTTTTGAAGTTTGAATTTTAGCCTGAAATCTATGAGAAACACTAATAACATGCATTGAACAACTTCATTGTACTTTGTCCATGATAATGAATACTGCCTACACTTTATTTGAAGCCATTATGTGTTACGTTGAAGTTATAGTCACAATCTGGGAGGCTTCTCCATTTTAGCAGGCTAAGTGGTGCTTAACCTCTGTTAAATGAGAAAAATATATAAAATATGTAAGTGATTCACCTGTTTCTGATAGTTAGTCCTTGATAATAGCTTTAGGTCTGTGCTGATGCCTTGTGAAACAGATATATCTTTTATTGATTTGTGCTATTTGTGCAACCAGTTAAAGATGTCCTGTGGGGTTTTTGACCTCCGGAGGCCCTTTAGAGCAATTCTGACCCCATACACTGTTTGCATATAGTTTTATTTATTTGTTTTTTCCATAGATTTAATTCACAAACCCCACCTCCAGCATCTACATGTAAGATCTGGGGAGTTAATTATAATCACTCCCCAATCTCTGCTATGTTAAGTGTGGTCTACACTTGGGGAGTGACGGAGCCGAGATGTCAAATATCAACTCTGTATAGACTAATGATGATCCATAACAATAACCCATTCCATGCAAATTGCCTGACTAAGCTGTTTAAGGTGGGTGTTATCTGAAATAAAATATAATTTTGCACAAAGTATCCTGACTACAAACCAGTTCCACGGTGAGTCCATGCGCACACTGCAGGCGTGTGTGTGCTGTTGTGGGACCAGTGTAAGAGCTGTGATAGGCCGAGGGGAAAACATACAGTGCGTCGCAGTCTACAGAAAGTCCAGCAGCGTAGACACACAGTCAGTTTGGCCAAAGAATTAAGGTCGTAATACTTCCATTGCATTCTGTGAGAAGGGCAGCTGTGGATTTCGGCGCACCAGACTTAATGCACAGTACATAACACTGTGGATTTGCTCTACACGGAACATAGAAGCTCTCTCTGAGCCTGGCTTTAGGCCTTCAGGCTTTTGTTGCTTAAAATCAACCCCACTAGAAAATCTGGATGCGAAGCCAGTCCGTGTTGTCAAAGTCCTGTGCTTTGTGCTCCCTTCCACCTTAACCACCACAGTGCTGTACATAAATGTAGCGCCACATTCACACACACAAACACACACACACGCGCACAAAAATGTTGCCCAGAGCTCAGCCGTTCCTTTGGAAGTCAACAGAAAGCTGTGCTATTGGCTGGCACTGTCAATTTCTGCCTAAAATTCATCAAATTTAAACTCAACACAGCAGTGTCACTCGGATTTGCTTGCTGCCATGAGCAAATTCACTGTTTGTGATGATTCTATTCAGATAGTTTGATCTCAGGAAATATCGCTGTCATAAACACAACAACCTCGAATGCAGAGATGATTCTCACAAGTCTTGTCTTCTGCCGTGAGAAGTATGAACTTTTGATTGTCCCCATCATCGTATCTGGCTTGTATTATCACTTGAAGGGGAACCCAAATGCCTCATGCAATCTGTTTCACATGGTATATTTTCCTTGAAAAATACACTTTCAATGGGAATGACAAGCCGGCTGTTGTCACACATTACAATCACAGCGAATCTCATACAGTGCAAATTGTCCATCGCAGATGAACAACCCCATTCTTGCTAAGCCAAGCGGCTGCTGCTCATCTGCTCAGGTCAGTTCAGCCTGTACAGGGTTCTGATTGGGAGGTTTCAGTAGATGTTCCACATATTTACAGCTCTTGCTTGTACTTGCACGGAGCTTCTGGAACATATAAATACCTTTAAACATAACTGCATAGTGTGACTCTAAAGAAAGTGTTCCTGTTGCTGAAATACAATAAGAACAAAGACAAAGGACAAATCATTAAGGAAATTAATTCATTTACCTTTCAAAAAGCTGTGTGTTGCAACTGCTGCCTATGAAAGAGAAGGACGTCTCCTATTATATGTTGCAGCATTTTTTTTTACAACACCGACTGACTATGCTGAATGCCGATTTCTGCTGAGCCTTCAAATACTGTTAAAAGGTTCCCTCACCTAATTAACTAATGTGAAAAAAATTTGTTGTACTCCATTGGTCTGACAGTGTTCTGTAATAATTTACTTTGCATTTTGGTCCATAACCCCTGAATAGAAAGCTGATGGAACCGGTTTATCACGCATCTATGGTTTTATCTGCATGGGCACTCCCCATTTTCATTATTCCATTTTTCTTTTTTCTTTTTTTTTTTTTTTAACTTGTTAGATTTTTCTTTTTCCAGAATCATGAAATCTTGTACAGAGCAAGGCTGAACTGGCCCTAAAACATTTTCTTCAAATTCAAAACTATTAAGGATTGAAAGAAAAACTGCCACACCTGTGCGAAGATATTAACATTCACCGCCAAATGGACATCAAATTATATATTTTTTTGTTCTAAAATGAAAAACAGGTCCATGACACAAATGTATTTTTTTGTTGAAATTAAGCCAAAAACTGATTTTTACTGAGGTTCTGCCACAAAACATGTCTGTTTTACACCAGATTTGTTCCACAAAACATCTGGATTTAATTTAAAAAAAAAAAAAAAAAACCCTGTTTCACATTCAGTACTAATTGGCTGAAAAAAATAAAATGCAGTACACAAAATTGCTGTTTTATAAACCAGTGTGGTGGACTTGACAGGTAAGCTCCCTCTTGCCTTTTGGCTGCATTTAGCCACACAGGTGCAGGTGGTAGAATCTGTAGTCCAGTTTTGGTTTTTATTGATGAGAATGATTTATAACAACCCAATTTCTCATTCAAGCCTCTATTCTATATAGGTTAGTTATGTCAGTAAAGCCTTATCTACTTCCAAGGCATTTGTTGCTGCATATTTCTACCATCTTGCAGCAGTGTATGAGCTGAAAAGTGTTTTTTTTTTTTTTTCTCTTCCTCAATATTCTTTTTCTAAAAGTCATTTTCAGTGATATTGACTTATTGCACTTATTCTTCTCGTATTGCTCATATCTGCTTGTGGCTATATTGTGATGTTTGTATTTATATATCCTGACCCCTTTGGCACATCAGAACTAAACCATTATGTCTTTTCTCCAGCTGCATCGTACTGTAATTACAGTAAGAGAGCAGGGATCCAGGAGACGCTGCAGTTCAGTCTTTCATGGAGAATCTTTTACTGCCTCACTGAAGTGTACAATGTCAGGACATAGGGCTTATAAAACTGAATCACCCATGGTTGCAGGCCAGAATGATTCCACTTTAACGTCCTCCACAAAATAGAACCTAATGAGATTAGGGATGTGAGTGCTGAATCAATGAAAGCTCAAAACACAATTAAAGAGCCAATTAATGAGCAAGGTTCTCTGAGGAGTTAAGTGGAGTAGAAGTACCTCCTCTCTCACTAACCCGTCGTTCCATCTCCACGCTCCAGCACCTTCACATTCTTTTTTTTTTTAGCTCAAACATGAATATGAAATGTTGGGGGGGGGGGGGAACTGAGCGCAGGTTATGTTTAATCATGAGGAAACAAACGTTCAAAGCTCCGCTCAGAGTGCTTGTGTGTCACCTCGAGGGGTGGGGAGTTGAGGAAAAGTTTGTTTATTGTGAATGTGGAGGAGAGGAAGTGTTGTTCCAAGTGCAGCTGAGGGTACAGTTAATGAGGAAGCTGGCGAAGAACGGCGCAGCGAAAGAGAGTGTGAATTCGCAGACATGGGGAACAAGCGCGTAACCGTGTGTGAGTCTTGCTGTGAGAGGATAAATGGACTTGTATGGACTGTATGAACTGCAGCGACAGAAAGCAAATGTAGTTGACATGCATGCTACAATTTAATCAAAGAGGAGTATCTCCAGAGCAGCTGCACACACACACACACACACACACACACACACACACACACACACACACAGATGATTGTTTCCATCAAAATAAAGCCTTCTTCCCAAGCACAGCAGCACGATTAAAATGGGAACTAGGTTTGCTTCTTAATTCTCGAATTGCGGTCTGTATCTCCGCTCCTGCATATCAAGCTCACCCCTGTGCACTCTATTAAACCAGTTGTATCGCTGCCATGCCTGCGCTCAATCAGCTCGAGTGCATGTGAGAATGCATGCTTACAGCCACTTTAAGTAACTCGTAGTGTCTGTGTTTGTCACGGGTTTTGAGTTTCAGTCTGTTCATCCATCCTTTCATTCATTCAGTCCAGTTGTTTGTGCATCTAATTCTGCGGTCTGTATAATTCTGCCAATAGAATCACCCGACCTCCTGCTCCTCATCCTCCTCGCCACTCACCTGCTCCATCCCCTCATCAGCTCCCCAGTAACTATACCAGTCCGTTTCCAGTCGCTCTCAGCCAGATTGAGTTTGTGCTATGTGCGCTCTTTCTGCCTGTGTGTGTTTTTGATCCCGATCGTGTTTTTTTAACCCCCCCTGTGTTTTTTGACTTTTGCCTCAGCTCGACTCTTTGTACTTTGTTTCCCTTTCTTGGATTTTCGTATCCTTGTTTTTTTCTTTTCAAAGTAAAGACTCTTGGCTTTTTTTCATCTGCCTCCTGAGTTGTGCTCTTGGGTCCCTTTACTGAGAAGCTTGACAGTGGTGGTCTGCGGTCTATTGTTGCTTTTGAATTTCTGCTCTGCATTAATGCAGGCGGCTCACACAGAGTGATTTGTGAAGGTTAATGCATCGTCTAAATAAAAGTTTGGTTATTTATTATTCAGGCTGACTTTAATTTTAAAGTTGGTTCTTTTGTTTTCCCCCCAGAGCCCTGTGCAATACGGAAATTTTCTGGCAAAGTCAATGCTGACCCCCACACCAGTGAAGAATTTAACTGAAGAAATGGCTGAGGGTCTTTAAAGGTTAACTAGATGCAGTTTCTTCCACCTTTTGGCCATGCATGACAAACAGCTTGGCTCCAAACTTTTTCTCTACTATTTTACACAGAACTATGTCATGTAGTACACCATGCTGTTTCACAGTTTACCAAAAATAGATATTTATTACCTATCAACTATTTTCTGCAATTGTGGGTAACTAAGTAAAAAAGATTACTGCTGTCTTGGCAACAGGAGCTTAGATACGCATGGACTGAATTTTTAATTACACAATCAAAGTTACCTGCTTTACAGTATTGTGTGTGTGTGTTTGACTGTGCGCCTGCCTCCAGATGCCACATTCATTACGATATTCTCCTTTGCATCAAAGACAGTAATTGTTCTCCTCCATTCTCTCACAGAATGAACCTGCTTATAACCTGAGATGTGAATATTTGTCTTTCTGCACCACTGTGGGCTCTCTAATTTTGTATTTAAATTATCCACCCACCCTTTTTTTTTTCTTCTTCAAAAGCATAGTTTTATGGATCCATATACATCAGTTACTGTCTGGCAGCCAGCTCATGTGTAAACGCTTGATTCACTTTGCTCCTGCAAGATTCCTGTAAAACTTGCCTAGAATACCTCATTTTCCTCCTGCTGTTATGATTGTATCTTGAAATAGTTTGTGTCAATCTCAAGAATCTTACCTTCCAATGATATGTTGCATTAGTACACACACACACACACACATACATACACACACTGGATTTGTGTACACAGTTGTGTACTTTGCAGTTGGAGATTGTTCATTTATTACTGAAGCTGAGTGATGACATCATCATGTAAAACTTCAAGTCCAACATTCAGGTCCAGACTTTCCTACTTTACTTTCTCCTCTTCAGAATTGTCCCAGTGGGTTTGAACATAAATCAGGTGCTAGGTGACATAAAACCAATAACTAATCATTGCTATCTTATATTAGCAACCTTTTTGTGCTTCAACTGTTGCTTCATATTGAGTTTTACGTCACATTTTTCATTCATCCACTCAGACTGCTGGCTCATACTAATTGGCTCCAGTAGTAGTTATTTCATTGTATATACACAAATTTGTGAATTGTCAATGTCTCCATCACTGAAATTTGTAAAGATTAATTAAAACTAAATGCTATACAGTATGTTATTATTTAAGAATTAAAATTTTTATGTTCTTGCATCCATAAAATCTTATCCCTAAGGAGCTTTCTACCGAAAATGGTTTAATTTAGATAAAATAGAAGAAATAGAAGGAAACTCTAAACCTTGCACACGTTACAGCTTGAAAAACATCACAGCAAGAGCTGTGATGAATAGACAAGCTTGAAGTCTGCTGTACTTCAGGCTTCACAGATAAATCCTCACTCTACGTGAATCTCGGCTTTGAGAGATTTACACTCTGTGTGACTCGGCTTAGTGGTTTTTTAGGCCCTTGAATCACAACCTTCACCATTTTCCATTCACTTTTTCTCTTACCCTCAAGATGATCCTGAACAAAGAAGACACATAAGTGCCGATGCGCCACAGCAAGGGTCGGGTACTGACAAGTAGACCTTAACCGGAGATGATCTGTCCTGGCACAGATACAATGACACAATACTGAAATGGGGCCGCCTATAATGACTTGATTCTATTGGCCATGCCCCTGATGTTTATCATTGTTATCAGTACATTTACTGGCCCTTGGTTCTGAGCATTACTTAGCACAACTGCACTCACTGGTGCTCATGGAGCTGATGTTTGCCTCACAAGTGCTGGAGGCAGTGTTTATACTGACTGCTGGCAGCAAACACTCACAGTAATTGATTTTTTGATGAAAAAAGTTGTCTACAAAACTTTTTTTTTTTTTTTTTGTGCTGCACTACTTGGTAACAGTATACTTTTTTTTATTTCCCTCGCAGCAACACATGAATTTGGAAGAAAAAAATAATTAAAAGTGAAGAGAAATTTGACTGAGTGGGAGAGTGGCAATAACTTATTTCTTTTTATTGTAACTAAATGCATTGAGGGTTTTTTTTCATTCGTTTCTATTGTGGAGCCCATTTAGCTGCAGGTCTTACATGAGTAGAATATAGACATGAATGGATAGATGGTCCTTTCACATTTCTTATGAGTGGCTCTTTCCAGTCTGCTGACTTTATTTTTCAGTTTGTTTGATCATAGAGATTGCATTATCTGTGTGCACTCATTATGTCCTTCCCTGCTCTCTGTTAAGGGGAAAAGTTTGTTGGCTGGAAAGTGTAGGCGTATTTTAACCAGCCATGCCTAACATTAAATACCTTTGTGTATTGGTGAAACTGTCAGCAGCACACATTACTAAAAGATGATCTGTGAAACACTTCTATTTACAATGAGTAACCTTCTGCCCTGTTTTATAATTGCCTGCACATTCAGGACGAGCTTTGCTTTTTTTTTTTTTTTTTTTTTTTTTCTCTGCAGCTGACTGTGCAGTGGAGTCACCTTTTCTTTTTTTTATTTAGACAGTGAGAGAGGAGAGAGAGGATGCTGTGGTGAGGCTGATATCAGGACAGTACGACCCAGTCTTCCACTTGCCTCAGCTGGATATGCACAGTACTGATTAATGTTCCCTTCAGCCTTTGTTAACCATTTAAAGGTTATTAACCAATTACATCAATATCTACATTTTTAGCTGGAGTCCTTAACGTGAGTGTCTGTGACTGACTGAGTGAGTGATAGAGTTGAGTGAGTGATGGACTTACACCATTGGTCAGCTGAATGTCACATGACATGAGTGATAAGGTTACACCATTGGTCGGCAGGCCGAGTGTTGGAGTTTCCTCATTGCTCGTTTGAAATAATTTAGCACGAACAAGCAGTGTTGCAGTTCTGATTTCATACAGGAGATATGAAGAGGAAAGAAGGACCATGGTAAAGGGGCTAGAGAGTCGAGGCCAAGCGGAGACCAGGATTAAAGATGTGCTTCAGTGTGGGGACACGGTGGAGGCAACCGGACCAATTGCAAGATTATAATTGATCATTAAAACCAGAAGGAGGCAGCAGTGCAACATAATGGATGCCAATTCCTGTAAAACAGGCTTTCCCTCCACAGACATACCTCTCTGTGCTGACTGCATGGCGTTTGATGTGAATGACTTTCTAATTTTCTCTCGGAGTGATCATTTTACAAACACATTTAGCCGAAATCACAGCAGTACCATTGACTTTGACTCCTGTATGGTGATTTTGTCAGTTGACATCACAGTTATAATAGTGCTGAGCAGCGGCTTGGAAATGGCTCGGAGGTGAACATGTAGTATTAATGGGTGTTTCAGTCACTATTTCACACTTTTTCACTGTCTAACAACAGAAACAGAAAAAAACATGTAAATGAGAACAGCTTTATGGGGAATTCAGTATATATATCTATATGTATGTATGTATATGTGTATATATACATATATATATATATATATACTATACTATACTATAGTTGACCTAGTGTTGTTGTAGATATAACTCTATAACATTTATTTTCCCTCACACAGTGTAGTCCATACTATTTTTAGCTGAGGCTGTAAGATGCTCTGTATTGTTGTCTATTACATTGTGCGTTAAATGTCAGCCAGTGTATGAACTCATCAGGGTTCTCTTCAGCACAGCACTTTATTGATAGAAAGGTCATCCAGGATGAATAAGATCACCATGGTTACGCAGGAAAAGAAAAGTGGAAGCTCCTATTTTATTTTATGTCTTCTTTGTCCACCACAGTCTCTGCAAAGACTGGATGCAGCCTCACAAGCCTTGTAAATGAAAGGAATAAAATGACAACACAGTGGGTTGTTGTCTTTTTTGCCAAAGTGTCCTCTAGACAGCAGAGGATGCCAGTGTGGCTTCAGGATTATTTTCAGTAGAAAATAATAATAAGAAGAAGAAAAAAGAAAAAAAGATGCAATGAAAGGTCTGCAGTTTGAGGCTTTGATGTGAGCGGCATCCCACTGTGTGCCTTGTGCTTGAACATTTCTCTGCAGAAAGCACCTGAGAAGAGCTGTGTGACTAACAAGATTAAAGCAGATTGGAGCTTGACAAGCAACAATAAATGTACAGGCTGATTTCTCTACTCAGATGTAAGTGCTCTTTGAATTCCCTTTACATCTAGTCTCCTCTTCCCTGGTTGTGCCTCCTGACCCTTCGCACTGCCACCTGCTCCTTTTACCAGATGCTTTGCTTTCACCTTCAGTTCACCTTTGAAAAACAAAATATAAGCCATGGATATATATATGTATATGTGTGTGTGTATGTATGGAACCATGCTGTGTCATCATACAGAGCTCTGTGCCCTGTCTTTTTTAGATGGAACGAATTTGATGTAATGTTTTCCAAGATATGGTTTAATGCAGCCGTAGAGATTGCCTTGTCAGTATTCACACGCTGTCACCTCATTATTTAATGTTTCCGCTGTGGTGGTAATAGCCACTCAGTATCAGCAAGCTAGATACAGTTATTCCAGGGCTTTAATTAATTTGAAAATGTGCCATTCAGCACATTTTCAAATTTGAAGAATTTCAAATTTCAAGCTGAAAAACAGCTTCAGTCTTATTCTAAACACGTTTCCTACATTTGTGCCTACCTCAGAAAGGTTTCAGTTAACAAGACGGAATAAATACTTATGCGTTCCCTTTATTCAAAAGGAAATAAAAGGAACATTAATCATAGCTATAAAAAGAAATGGTGCAACTTTTTGCCTTTTAAGAAGCACTCAACTATGTTTGAAACCATATTTTGAAACACAGGAGTTTCTCCTTTTTTTTTTTATCACCCCCTCAAAATGCAGTGAAGGTCTACTTGAAATGAAAGTGACAAGTAAATACAAAGTCATAAATGGTAAAGATTGATATTTATTTCTCATCACAAATAAAAAGAACCATGCTTACTCATCACAGAAAGAAAAAAAAAAAAGAGAAGCGCTCAGTCCTTGTATCTTTACCGACCTTGCTGTCGGAGTGTTTTTTGAGAATGTGAATAATAGCACTCTATGAAGATTGAAATTCTTTAAAAAATCCAAGCCTAAGCCCGTAACACTGAAGCTCCCAACCCACACCTCATACACCCTGTAGCCAGCGCCCCCCCACCCCACCCACCCACAGCTCCTGTGTCCCTCCCCGAACAATGATCACAGCATTATTTGAGTGGTTCAGTCCGAGGGCGCTCAGTCCCCAGAAGTCTTAATAACCTGGAACAGTGTGACATTATAGAGCACCTGGTGTCCGTTGTTCCAGGTGTACAGGACCCTCTCTCTGGGGTTGTAGTCCATCATGGAGATGTGGGAATATTGATTGTGGAAGGGGATGTCCGTGTACTCGTAGCTCGATGTGTTGGTGTAGTAGGCAAAGTAGATCTTGGCACCAGCTAGGTGGGAGTTGGTGACGTAAAGTGTACCGCAGATCATGAACGACTCTCCGGCGCTGCGCTTGGGAAAACCCGTGTCCCATGTCTGCAGCACCTCCAGACTCTGGGGCTCCAGGCGGCTGATGACAATGTTCCCGGCGTTGGGGATGGTGGTATAAACGGCCCACAGGCCATTCTCATCTGCCATGAGGTCGATGTCAGAGGAGCCACCCCAGGAGTAGGGAAAGGTGTTGTTGTAGCCGGCCCCGCTCAGGCTGCGCTGCACCAGCACACTTCGAGAGCGGAAGTGGTACTTGATGATGATGTTGCTCTGGTACTTGTTGTAGTACAGTGAGCCGTTGTAAACCACGTGGCCAGTGCCTGCCCAGGGGTGCGGCAGCAAGTGCTGCACAAAGTTCTGGCCCTTCATGAAATCATTCATGGTGCGGTATTCCAGGACACGACGTCCCTTGAAGTAACCATCCATAGACCACACCTGTGAAGAGAAGACAGAATGAATCCCATTGGGAAGAAGGGACAAACTGAAGAAGTTAATTAGAAGATCTAAAGGTTATAGGAGAATATTGTTGCGCTGTACATGACACACCTCTCTGTAAGAACACTGAGCAATATTTCACTGTAGCCCGCGGCAATGCCCTGAGCAAAGTTAGGGGTAAACCTCTACTTGTTTGAGTGCGAGTGTATATCTTCATGCAGCTGTGCGTACTGTGTGTGCAGAACTCCCGATGTGTCCTGCGTTGTCCTGTGTGTGAGTGAAGATGTTGCCTGTGCTTTGCAGTCAACCACTGCTTGTGCTCCCTGCCCTTTCCAGTCCACATTTACAGAAAATCAATCCATTTAGCAGCTCTGTCTTTTTCCTCAAGCACTCTCAGCGGATCTCTCCACTGACACGGCCCCTCTCTGGCTGCAGCTCCCATCTCATTCTGTCAAGGCCTCCGTCGGAGCACAGTTCAGCTTTTAATTGATTCAATTAAACTGCAGTTGGCGTGGATATTTGTTTTGTTCTTAACGTATCAAGAAGAACGTTGCAGCGATGTAGCCGCCATTCCTTTGATGCTCTACCCACAGTTATTTCTATCTTTTCCTGCTCTTGCCTCTGTCTCAGGTGGAGGATAGGCACTTTTCTTCAATAACAGTTCCACCAGGGTGTGGGGTGGGGGTATGGGAGGAGTAGGGGGTGGTGAGGTACAGCAGCTGAATTATGGAGAAGAGGAGATTATGGAGCATTAAGCATTGTTTCTCCTCTGCCTGCTAAATGAGTCCCTAGAGCTGAGAAGGAAGGAGGCAGGAGCTGAGCCAGGCCAAAGCCATAGCACATTTAGAGCACTTTTTTTTTCTTTTTTTTTTTTCTTTTTTCTTTCATCTGTTTTGCTCCTCAGCGACAATGACGTTTCCCCAAATATGATTATCATGATTGGTGTGGGTGTTGATATGATATTGCTGATGTATCATGACTATTAATACAATCAGTGATTGATCTAAAGAGTCTAATGTGATCTCAGCAAGTCAAGTGATTAAAGACAAAGATCAGAGCATTCAATCACAGAAATTGACCTTTTCTGCCAGAGATATCTATTTAGCCTGTTATGATTCAGGGTGGAGATGAAAAAGGGCACCCTCATCCCTCCTCTTGAACTTCATCAGTTTCCATTTTCCCCTGCAGATGGATAACACTCCACTCTCCTCTTCCTTCCCCCCCTCTGTGTCTTTTTCCTTGTGTTCCATACCATGTCCCCACCCATACAGAACCACATGCCATTTCTAATCAGCTGGAGCACTCACTATATCATCCGGGTCCGGAGCATCTCAGCACACTTTTGGTAATTACCTAGGTGATTTAAAAAACTTAAGCACAAACAACTCATTCATTTCTCCCCTGATGACGTAGTGATTAATCAGCTGGAGCTGCCATGATGGAGGAAGACAGGGAGGAGGGAAAGGGGACGCTATCCATCAGTGACTCAGCTTTGCATCCCCATTTCTCTCTCTGTCTCTCCTCCTCCGGAGCGCACCAGAAGTCCTACTCAGGCAAAACAGTCAATCAGCCACTAAAGTATCATGACAGCATTGCTGTGAGGGATATTTTTTCCATTGAGCAGCCGATAGAGTTCGGCCTGTTTTTCATAATGACTTTTTATGCTCTGTGTCTGTTGAACTATAAAGTCGACAGTAGGTATTAAAAAGGTAAGAGCTGAGAGGTGTGAATAGAAACGACTCACTCTGTTGTCTGAGCTGGGGATCATGGTGTCTGTCATCCAGGAGCCGAACCTTGACCCTGATGCACGTACTGTGATGGGATTACTGACCCCAGTGAGCTTCCCACAGCCTGGAGGTCAAAGAGGAGGAAGAGGAAAGATGGGTATACAGATGTATGTATGTCCATATACGCAAGAGCAGATAAACATGTACACATTGTGGCACTGTTTATGCAAGAGACTCTTCACTTTTTTGCAGATGACACTCATATGTATATAAATGCAGGTATATACTATGGATGGATGGATTGATACATTTTTTTTTACTTAGCAAAAAATATTGCATTTACAATGGATGGATATGATCATTTGCAGTTTAACTGGAATGTTAAATTGCAATCCCTGAAATGTCAGTGGGATATAAAACAGGGTTGGGATTTAAGTAGCATTGAATCTGAATCTTTTTAAATCGCAATCCAAACTACTCAGGTTTAGCTTTCAACAGTTTTAAGAACCAAAACATGAATAACCTCATGATTAAGAATGAAAATTTATATTTCAAGAGCTGCTGTTACATATCTGCTATTTAGACAAATAGGCGAGCATTTTGTACAATGGTCTGTTGTTTCCATTTTCAATTGAATCTTCAACTGTAGCTTCACTTTGCGCATTGTGTTGCGTTTTAATGTCAATTAATTGATTTATTCGTTGACTGCAATTTTTTACTGAGGGACATTTAAAATGGTTTCTGTTATCATCTTAGTTTCCTTTTCTCTTCATAAAAATAATGTAGGAATGAATATGTTCAAGCGTAACAAGTAGTTATTGTTTCTAATTATTATCTCTCTGTGTGAAGTCACATCCTTTATGCGAAAGCTTAAACCCAATGGAAGACAATAAGAAAACACTAATGACCTGAAGGCTAAACTCTTTAACTGCAGTCTTTTTCTGTTAAATCGTTAGTTTATATATGTGGGATTTTGTAAAATCATCAGTTTAAGATAACACATTACATGAGAATATTATCAATTATTCATTCAGGCTTTCTAGGCCAGTTTTTCTTAATTTATGCAGGTAATTCAAACTCTTAGCGGAAATGATGACAATGTGCGACAGAGTTTTGACCAATGATGATATTGAATTATTGGCCATTAGGTCCCCTCTGGCATTCAGTGCTTACACAGCCACCTACCCACACCCATTTGCATAATATTTTATACCTAGTTTCTGCATGCAGGAGTGGAGCCTGGTCTCCAGCAGCAGGACTCTCTGGCGCAGCTCCTCATAATCGTAGGCCCCCATCTCCTCTTGGATGGCCATCAGCACCAAGGACAGATTTCTCACCTCCTCCCGAAGACGCAGGATCATCTTGGCATCAGTCTTGTACTGTTCCAGCACTGGCAGCAGGGGGAGCAGCTGGGTCACCTTGTCTTTCAGCTCCTGAGATAGTAATCACAGAGAGGGAGGACATGGAAAAGCAAAAAAAGGGGTGGGG
>NW_019524233.1:82336-87171 GCF_002814215.2 Seriola lalandi dorsalis
GGTGGGGGCAGGAGGATTAAACCCTGTGAGAATAAAGAGGACGGGGGGATGAGGTCGACCATGCTACTACTGTGCAGGGGGATTGTGTGCAGAGGGAGCTATAGCCTTTCAATCTTCAGTTGTTGCTTCTGGTTCAGAGCTCATCTCTCAATCAGGAACTCGTATAGTAGCTGGTTGCGGGTTCATTTGTTTCTCCCTTTAGCACCGAGATTTATCACTCATAGCAGAACTGCACCAAGGTATAATTTACTGTATCATTTCTGTGTATATCTGAGATTTTGGGAAATCACACTGAAAGTAGATTTTGGCTATATCCTAGATTGCAGTCTTCTTCTCCCAATATTTATGTCCCTTAAACTGAACAATATGTTCTCATTTGCTTGCATGTTTTGCTACGGGAATGATCAAGCTTCCACCCACTTCGTTAACTTGTGTAGGCTTCTTTGTATGATCTGTAAGTACAGATTTATCTCCATTTACAATCCTTTTGTACGGACTGAAAAGCCACTTAACTTACACGGGCTCGGTCTGATACAATTTTCACCTACAGCAAGTAAAACGGTGCTGCTGGGAATAAACTTAGTCTGTGACTCATCATATGTTTAGAGGTGCAAAGAACAATGTGTCCTTAGGTAGGAGTGCAGGAAGCAGCAGGAGAGCCGGGCTGCCTGCGTGGAAGGTAGAGGGCTCAAGAGAGAAATAAGTGTATCCGTAAAGTGTGGCCGCCACAGGAGGGGCTGTTTCCTCCTTGTTAAGGTTTATCGTAAATCTGGTGATGGAGCAGCTCTCAGCCCTGTGGCGCCACATCATAAATCTCATTTTCCCCTTTTCAAGCCGTGAAAATTCGCTCTCGTTAATCTCCCACGCTCTGCCATAGGCAACTTTGAGCTGCATGCATTCATCAGCCAACCTGCTCTGGTCAAATCCTGCTCCTTTTTTTTTTTTTTGGAGACTTTTTTTTTTATTTATTGGATTGCGGATTTGCATTCAGACATCTCCTGGAATATAATGCTCACCATTCTGCATATTTTAGTCATCTCAGGCCTTCACTGATGAATTGGCTTATTTCATAAACATCCTCATTACAGCCATTGGAATAGTTTTCATAAAACACACTGAAAGCACAACGCTGCCGTTCATGCTCGTCCCTGTGCTGGAGCAGGGTCTCGGCAGTAAAGCAAACTTCATCATGCATTTATCAGAGCATCTTTTAATCAAACTATTTTATGGTCTATCTAATATCTCTAAGAGTTTGAGAAATATGGAGAGAGCCTGGGCAAGACAGCCCGCTGACAGGAAGACAAAAAGGGCCCGCTGATAATGGCAGCTGAGTCTTAGCTTGTAGAGAGATAAGGTAGAGATAAATGTGAATATATGTGCTCGCTATCTAAGAGCAGACACCAGAATGTTAAGTATATAGAGTGAGGAGAGAGGGCTGAGTTTTGAACAGAGGGCAGATTTGACATTGTTGGCTCTGTGTCAGGCAGAGCCTTTGTGGATCTGGTCTTCCCAAATAATTCCCTCCACATGCTCTGAGTTCAAATGAGGATGTCTTAGTGAGCATGGTGCTATTATGTAGACATAGTTGTGCTACACAGTCCAAGTCACAATATACTTAAGTTGCGTTCTGAACAAAATAGGCACTATTTTTTTCTTAAAAGAGCATTCACCCACCCCAAAGGTTTTGTCGCATCAACCAAAATAGAAAAGGCAAACTTCACTGAGAATGAATTGCTCTCCTGCCCGCTCACCCTTGATCTGTGTGTATTTATGCACTAGACACTAGCAGGAAAAATTACATTTGCATACACCACAACAACACTCTACTCCATGTAAATAATACATAGGGTTATTGTCTGGTTGCCGTAACGTCTTATATTTATATGTCATGTATCAACAGTAATCAAGAACGCACGACAGAGATAGAGTACGGGCTCGACGTTGAACGTAGAAAGACAAAGACAAATAGGAAAAAAAAGGGGGTACACACGAAAAGGGCTGGAAATAAAATCTCGTGGCTCGGCTCTGTGCCGCTAGGGAAGGATGTAAGGGGAGAAATACAGAAAAAAACACTCTTCTTCTAGGTCCAGGGGTTTAATAATTCAGATGCAAGTGAATTTGCTCAAATTTCCTCTGCGCGTGACTCAATGACTCAGAGATAGTTGCAGAATTGAATTTGTGTACCAGTGCTTATGTCTGCAGTCTGTCGAGAGTCATACTAAATTTTATCGTGTGTGAAGAGCGATGGAGATTGCAGTGCATCTGGCAAAGTTGGCGTGCACGTGGAGAGCGTATCTGCATTCGCTTGTTAATACACGCACGCACCAGCACTGTACAGGAGGTGACAGACAGTCAATTACCTGAAAGCCCTTCGGATTGAGACTGCGGGGATTTTCAGAGGCCACCTTCAGCTTTCCATCCACCACTTTCATTAGACTCTCGGTGTTCCTTACATACTGTAGATCTCTGTATGTCCGCAGGTCTAGCACCTCCATCGACTGGCTGATGTTCTGAACCTGAGCACGCACGCACACACACCATCACCACCACCACCACAGGACACACACACACACGCACACACACACATGTCTTATGTTAATAACAATTTTTTAGCATTGATCTAAATCTAAAAGAAAAAGTCATTCCATTCCTCAGCAGACATTAGAGCTGAAACAATTTGTTGATTCATCGATTTGCTGATCATCAGAAAGTTATTGAGAATATTTTCTGGTTTTCTTTGTCTTCTATGACAGCAAACTCAATATCTTGGGGGACAAAACAAGATATCACCTTGGACTTGAAACTAGGACGGACAAATTTGCTATTTGCTGATGGTGTACAGAAGAAATGATACATTGACAAAATAATCAATAAATTAATTGATAAGGAAAACCATTGCAGTGATAGCTTGCCGTCTACAGTTCTGTGCTACAATCAGGGACAACTCTTTCAACTTCTCAAATTTTAGTCACTCCACATGGATCATTCAAATATAAGCTGATGCTTTTCAGTCTCTCGTGCTCTCACTTCAACACTGTGACCTCATGACGAGGTTCAAGTACGACTGAAGCCTCCTACACTCCAGTGTTTACATGGATCTTGCTCACATGCAGGTCAGATGAATTGAAAACTCTGAAATGCTCACAGGTGTGAATGTCTTGATCAGGCCGTAGGTTTGCCCTTCAACAAACTGCATGCTGGGATGGCTTGCAGCTCCCCAGGGATAAGCGGATATGGAAAAATGACTTTCCCTGAAGGCATCCATCTTTTGCAGTCCCTGATTTTTATATTTCAATTCATATATATATATATATATCCTTATACATTTAAAAAAAATATCTACTTCAATTTTGTTAAAGTAGACTAGGTTAACATCATGTTCAACATCACATTAGCTTTAGCCTTATGTTGCTCCAAATCTGCATTGAACTCTGAGGTAAAAGCTTCACACCTAGTATAATGATGGGCAATGGGAGTGTGGCAACAAAAATGTCACTACAGTGTGTCAATACTATAGTACATGAGCAGTGAGCTTAGTCTGGGCCATTAAAACACCTAAAAAGTACATAATATGTACAAAAACAGAATGAACAGGTAACAAACTGAGCAAAAAAAAAAAGAAAAAAAGGAAACAAAAAAGCAAGAATGAAAGGTGAGGAGGTCGAGAAAGCAGCACAGCTGTCAGAATATATCAGGAAAATACATAAAAAAGCACAACACATTCAACACAACATTCATACATTATGCAATAAAGGCCCAGAGCATCATTACGACAGTGTACACAAGTTAATAGATAGATATAATGTAATGCAAACGGTAAATCTTGTGGAGGAGCAAACATGTTGTCAAGTAGGTGTTTGTTGAATCTCAGTTCTGTTTTGTACTATATTTAATTTTTACTAAGTACTCAGCTTGCTCACTCTCAACAGCCCACTCTGTTGCTGCATAACCAGCCTACTGTTTCATACACCCCCTCATCTCCTGCTTGCTGCACTGAGCTGAACTGGCCAGAAATCATCTGAACATTGACAAATGTTCATATAGGGGGCTCACATGTAGATATGCCCAATAAACCACACAAAGAGACATGCACAACTGAAACTCCCAAGCACACAGAAGATATTTATTCACATCACTCCCAACAAAAACAAAAAAAAAACGTCCCAACTCTCAAAGGTCACAGTTTGGCATAAAGTCTGTTTTTGCACCAAATGCCTTGTTTGCCTACTCTGTGACAGCCCACTCAATTACTCTGCGTCCAGCCTACTGTTTTCTATCCCCAACTCAGCTCCCACATGCTTCATGAACTAGCCAGGGAACATTGATCAGAAAATATTTTCTTCACCAATTAAAAACTTTTCTGACAGACGTACAGATAGAGCAGTTGGAGGACATGTAAGCGTAAAATGCTCCACCAGCCTGGAGTCTAAACAAATGCAGTGACATCAGCCGTCGAGGTCGTGGTGGTACTTGGGATCGCTTCATCCTCTGAGCCGTGGTAACTGATCCGCACACACACACATACTTACACACACACACATACAAACACACACATATACACACACACTGTGCATTTCACGCTTTTTTCTGGTCACATAAGATGCCCCCTCACCCTCACCCTCCCCGGGACCCAATCAGTCTTGATCGTGCGTCTGCCTCATGTCCAGTGTAATGACTCACCCTGTACCAATTTCTAAAGTGTGTTTGTGTGCATGCATGCCTGCCTGTGCCCTCCTATCTCATTTTATCTCATCCCAATCCAGTCAGTCAGTCAGTCAGTCAGTCAGTCAGTCAGACAGACAGACAGACAGACAGTCAGTCAGTCAGTCAGTCAG
>NW_019524233.1:87234-132093 GCF_002814215.2 Seriola lalandi dorsalis
AAACTCTCAGAATGAGTGGATTTGAAATCCGACTTGTGGCAATCTGACTGTATCTACATGAACAACTTAAATATGCTGTAATGTCAACCATGAGAATGGCTCATACAATTTTAAAATTAATACATCCAAATTTAATTAAACTAAGTAAGAGGTAATATTCTATTCTTATTTTCTATTCATGCGGTATTATACACATACATTAGTTACATTTCTGTATGACTGAATGCCTGCTGTGCACATGAATGACTCACAGTGGATCTTATTGGCTAAATTATTATGCCATTATTCTTAATATGGATGCATATTTTTTTTATATTTTTGAGTTAGTGTGCTGCAGTTTTTTTTTTCTGTCAGTCAGCACCTTTCTTATCATTAATCCTCCTTCTTTAAGGCAACTCAGCTTCAGAAGGCTGTTAGGTGGAGAGATGACAGACGCCTACAGAGGCCAGTGCTGGAGTTAAGACAAAACAAAAAGAGGAAGCCTCCACAGTGAAACCTCCTCCAGTTTGTTTCAACTGCATCTGACTGTCTGGTTGATTCTGCCATTGCCTTGAGGGGGGGGGGGGTTTCTTTTCCTCTGTCTGCCTCCCTGCCTGCGTCTCACTCACTGTCAAGTCTTTGGATGTATTTTGTGTGTGTGACTGCTCATGTGTGTTAAGGCTTTTCTATAAGTACGTCTGTATGTATCTGCTGATGTACATGCGAGAGCAGCCAACATGTGTGTGCTTGTACATACAGTATTTACACGGGTTTAATAATGCATGCATTTTGAAATGCATTTAAAACTTCATCTACCCTCAAGAGGGGAAAATCCCTGCATCTGTAGTGCATGATTACCGCAGATCTGTGGAGCATATGGCTGCTCCAGTGCTGTGGAGGTATGTAAGACAGTGGATGGCGAGGCCACAGCGGGGCATGCCAGCTTCTCATTACAGCTCATATCCTGCGGTGCTAACAGGTGGAGGTTAGCTTGTCTCAAACTGCAGAATCCACCTAAGTTACTCACTCGTAAGGTATATGCAGCCTCCTGCCTTCAATAAAATTACCTTATATCCTTACATGTGGGGCTAGTCTGCCTACGCACCAGATATTCACTTATTCTTTAGAAAGATTCTTGCGAACGAATGCAGAAGTGTGCATCAATTTTTCATACTGCTATCAGCTTGAAAGGGAGCCACAGTTGGTGTCTCACTTTTTTTTTTAATGATATATTACATAGTGGGCAGTTATAAGCAATATGTTCAAAATTCAACAAAGTAATTTTGGAGGTATGTCAGCGCTTTATCATAATACTTTCTTTCTTTCTTTTTTCTTCCCCCCCCTCTAACATGTTTAAGCTCATGCTGTGCTCCTGGTGAGCTTTTTCCCAAGCCGAGGAGTTTTCACAGCAACACATCCTCTCTTCTCTTCATTAATGTTTCATAAATGCCGGGCTGAAATTAAGAGCTTATTTGAATCAGTTCCAATTTCATTACCACCCACCTATCCATCCTGCACTAACCTCCCCATTCTCCTCGCAGTGGCAGTTTAGAAGGCAGGAAGGGGAGAGGTAATTCTTAAATGCAAATGTATGTTGTCCCTATATGCTTGCAGGGAGATCTATGTGTCAGTGCTCGTGAGCAACTGATCACTCGGGGTTCAAGTGGTAAACTTGCGTATGTTTTGGAAGAGTGGCTTATTTATGTAAATATGATTAAAACCTCTCTCTGCAGTGAAGAATAGGTCATTGACATTGGTTCATTTAACTTGGTGTTGAAACCATGCAGTCAGATCAGATATCTCATTAGTGTAGGAAAAACAACTTCCCCCGATATCTAATGTTATCTAGAATTATATTCAGATTATGCGGAGTGAAATGGAAAACGTGTAATGTTTGCATACCGCAGGCAGGTCAGGCCTGAGAGTGTTGCGTTTGATAACATAACCTGTGCTATCATCATCATCGTGCTATCAGTGGTGGCTAGCTGGGAGCACTTCAGGTCTCGGGGATTATCCTCTCCTCCCAGACACAGACAACGGTGGTTTCAGGAGCGAGGAGGTGTTCACTTCACGGTCCCAGAAATTCATCCATTAGATGTGTGGGATGAAAGAGAATATGTAAGTGCCAGATTTGTAGCTGTCGCAGTCATGGCTGCCATGCAAAAGCCCATTAAGGAAGAAGACAGCAGCAATGAAAACAACAGGAAACCGCAGCGAGATGAGAAATCAATTGGGCTTGTTCGCTATAGAGAAAATTACTCTTTAAGGTTTCTGGCTTGCCCCTTTTGCACAACCTGCCTCTGTTTCCATGACATCACATCTGACAGCCCCACCGTCATGTGGTGGCATGTCTTTCAACCACAACATCCACCCCCACACCCCCCTAATAGAAAACCGATTAAAATGGGAGTTACTGATGCAGTGATAGGCAGAAAAAGGAATAGTTGTGGTTTAAAAAAAAAAAAAAGGCTGACAGGGAGGAGAGAGATGGCTCTAATTTCCTCTAGCTTAGTTCAAATGCTGCCCAGTTACAATGCTGAATGACAACTTCAGTAGAATCCCTGCTGAGAGAGGGGAAGAAGAGATGAGATGAGAGGGCGCGGTCATTACTAGGCTAAAAAGTAGAAATCAAATGCAAACCCAACATTTCTCCTCTGGTCTCCTCTAGACTGCAGACAGAAGAGATTCCCCCGAATACATCACCCGCATCAGTCACTCACATGATAAGTGTATTTGTAGCTTAGTAGCAATCCTAATGAAAACTAACCAACTTGTGCCTTTTACCAAAACGATTCTCTCTGGTGCAAAGCTGCTCAGACCCGTTGTTATGTTAATGTTTAACAAAGTTCAGAGGGATTATCCAATTAGACATTTGAGCTGGTGGTATCACTGTCGAGAGTTGCAGGATGGACTTCCTCTGGCGTTTCATTAGCCCGACCCTGGAGCAGGCTGCTGTAAATCCAGAGCTAAATGAGATCATAAATCTACAGCTCCCTACTTTATGAGCATGACGGGAAGTATATTATAACTTTCATAAGCGGCAGGCGGGGGGGGGGGGACAGGCAGAAGTAGGCTCTGAAGAAGTCCTGAGATAAGGGGGGGGTCTGACCGTTACACTGTCACGTCTGAGAAACTTCCACACTACAGAGGATGGACTGGGTAAGAGCAGGACTGAGATAAAGTTGTATACAGAAAAAGAAAGAAGCATTTTGAGCAGGCATCAAAGTAAAACAGTCTGAGAGTCACAATAACAATCTAAGGTACTACCAGTGTAATCCATCTCTTTCCTCTGTTTCCATCCTGCTGTGCCAACTTTGTTTACCTAAGTTGTACAGCTTCACTTTCTTGTACTCTCTCTCTGCACAGTGGTGTTTTATGTCTGCCAATAACTTCTCTGAATGTTTGTCGCCGGCAAAGTAGAAACATCTGTCCCTGCCACACAGAGCTCACTTCTATCTACACTATGGCCAGAGAATCAGATCTAATTTTTTTTCAAATTTGCTGGGTATCGCTGTAATTGGCCACACGCAGATAAACATGCAAATACACCCCCCTGCTCCTGAAATGAGCAATCAGTCAACCCTCAATGCACAGGACAGCTGCTGGCCTTTAAAATAAAACTCGATGAAGACTCCAAGTGAAGTCCCTGGTCTCGCCTGCTCCCGAGGAAAACCGATTACCACAATCAGCACAGCATGGTTGCCAGTCAATAATATGACTCATAAACTCATCATGCCTCTCTCCCTGCTGCCTCCTTTTTCCTCCCTGCTGCCTCGCACTTGCTCCCACTCCATCACTCCCATGACTGCCACTCCTCCTGCGTGGTGTCCTGCTCACTTTCCATCTGCGGCTCACACTCATTCCAATCCGGATCGCACTTGAATGATGGTGGGGGTGGGCAGATGTGTCAAGTGTTTTTTTTTTTTTTTTTTTTTTTTTTGAAGTGGGGGCGTTCAGCGGGAGAACTCTTGGGAGAAGTGAGACACTCAACAGTGCTTGAAACTTACAAGCGAGCAGCTACGGCTTCATCATTTTTTTGGAGCGGGCTGCTAGCGCCATGCCAGGTGCCCCTGGTGAAAAGCATTTGGTTTCCACTCTGCTGTTAGACGGGTACAAAATAGCTCTATCACGGCTGGTGCTAAATAGAGGAGGGAGGCGAGAGTGGCAGGGTGGCTAGTGTGAGAAAACACTGTATAAACTGTTACAACACAGTCATTGCTTCATTGGAAGAAAATATGGATTGCATAAGTGTGTAAACTATGAGATCATCAAACTGGCAAATCAACCACGTCAAAAGCCTGATTACTTGTACAACTATAGAGCCTGCGATCAATACTGCTTGGTACACAGGCTATCACACAATTAGTTAATGTATCGAAGCAATTTACAGTTATATTACAAGACTGGCTTTCCCTCAGACTCTCAGACTCTGGCTGTGCATGCTGCTTCACAATGACCTGGCAGTAGAGGACACCTGTCAGGATCTGAACTCCAAATAAATTTTGGTTGAAGGCAACACAATAAACATAAAAGCAAAGTGCTCAAATAAAAATCTGCAGCAGTATTTAATCTTTAATCCATAGCCAAGAATCGATCTTTACAATCTGCTTTATTGGATTGCACATTGGATGCTATAAAGTTTTACAGTCCCACATCCTGACAGACAGAGACTGGGTGACCCCAATCATATCCTGAGCCCCCAGCTCTTTGTATGCTGCCATTTGTTGTTCCATGCTGCCTTTTGATGGTGAGAATGTTTTCTTCACTCTTCTGCTGCACAGCTTTCTTATTTTAGATATCAAAGGGAGAGTCACCACACACACACACACACCTCTGTACTGCCTTTCCATTCATTATTATGAGCACACACACTATGGTTACAATTTATGATTCATGATAATCCTTGTCTTAAACACTGTGTCCACTAAACCTGTAATCCAGACTGAGAGTGTCAGTGGGCAGGTACTGTGCTTAAGTGGTTTATGTCTTATTATTACTGTAAAGCAGACATTTTATATCTCAGTAGACTTCCCACTTTGACTTTAACTTGTAGAGCTCAACAGGGCTCTATTCTGGGACCACTCTAGTTTTTATTGAATATCTCACCCCATACTTTTCAAGTATGATGTCTCTTTTCACTTTTATGCTAAACAGAGCTCAATTTCTCATTCTCAATTTAGTAGCCTGACCATACTGCCCTAAATTACATTACAGATGTTCAACAACTGATGGCTAAGGATTTCTTCCAACAGCATCATGTTAAAAGACAATACAGGTTTGTTTCTTTTCCCTTAAGTTAAGATCACTAAAATCAGACCCTGTCACCTGGAGAGAATTATTCACTCTCTTCTAGCCCTGTTTAGACTACTTACCTGTGTGAAATGTGTTTAACTATAATTGTCCACAATTATTTCAGAACTCTGCAGGACTGTTATTGACTTATAGGTACAAATTAACTTCTTTTTCGTTTTTTTTTTTTTTTTTTTTTTTTTTTTTTTTTTGCCTTGACATTTTAACACCTCCTGCTTATCCAGATTGCACAGTAAAACTCCAGAGAATATTTCAGAACTTTTAAAACCATATGCTACCTTACAGCCCCTCAGGTCATCTACGGGTTAAAAGCTTTCCTGCCAGTCAGTGTATCCACGCCCGTATATAAACCTGACTGACTTCTGCAATGCTGTACTTATAGTTTAATAATGAATTTCTTATTATACGATTATAAATATGTGTGTGTGTGTGTGTGTGTGTGTGTGTGTGTGTGTGTGTGTGTGCGTGTGCGCAGCCTGGCAGCTCTGCACATTATCTTGGCTTGACCATATTGTATAGCCACACAAGTTCCATGTTAGTGTTAGAGTTGCAGGGCCTCTTTCGCTCATTAAGAAACATGGTTTTGCACTATCCAGATGTGTACAAGCATCCAGGCAGTGTTGTGCTCAGTGCCATCGCAGTAAGGCCCTTAAAAACTCAGTCAGCTGTGTTCTTGGATCAGCTGGTACAGAAAGACAGGCACAGAAAGCAATTGAAGCAGACTGCTCTGAGCTGAGCTCTGAGCTGGGAGAATATGGGAGGCAGCATGCATGGGTGCCAGGGTGGGGGAAGCAGCCATGCTATGGCCACTGGCACACTAGCACCAGAGTGTCACTAGACCGCGGCTAGATTGTCTTTGATTAGAGCTCTAAACATTGTGTGAGTCATGACTGCTTCTGAGATCATCACAGGCAAATGTCTCATTAATAGTGATGGGACTTTGAGGCGAAGTTTTACATTAAAGTTTTATTCGCTGTCATTGTTTATGAGGGAAGATTATTCCTCTCTCAAAGCGAAGACATTTCCCATCACAACAGACTGTTATACTGTAATAATTCTTGGCACCATCAAACTGGCTCATCAGGTTTGATGAAACTTTGATGAAATGAATTTCAGTAGCAGCATTTTTCCTTCATTGGTTGTGAATGAAAGTTGCCGCGAAGAAAATATCCAATATTGTATCCAGTCATTTGAAATGCAAATGATGCTTCCAGTCCTGAGTCTTGATAAGAATTACTCTTTACTGGAAAGAAACCTGGAAACATTTTTATTCCCCTTGACCCTGAACACCCCCTGTCTCTTATACACATCTGTTTAATAGGATTACAGGGTTTAGCGGTGTAAGTAATTCAAATATGAGTTGTACCCTGACATTGTTACACAGATTAGATTATGATTTTATTTCGAACTTGTACTTGGGGTTCCCTGCTGGCATATGTACAAGTTGTAGGAAAGATTAAAAAAAAAAGAAAAAAACAATGTGGGGCAAAATTCTTTCAGCTAGGTGCCTGGCATTTTCACAAAGGTAACGCTGTGCTCAGACGCCTTTTTTCTCCAAAGGGAAAAGTCACTACCTCACTGCATGATTCAGATGACACAAAGTGGTGGATTGATGTTTCTAACGAAGTGTTATAAATTATAAAAACTCTTCTTCAAACAGATGGACCTTCACCCCTGAGACAGGAATGCCTAAACATACCCGGAGCACATTATTCGAACACACAGACATACGCACACACGCACACATCCAGATGGTCGCCGATCTCTTGGGACATTCAATTTCATTCAATCATTTCAGCAGACCAGGGCATTTGCTTAATGGGTAAGGTGCCATAAAAACACGCTCAGGATAGAGGCAGAGGCAATCATTAACCACTGATGAGCCTGGAAATGTCAAATTCATACCTCTCTCTGATATTTCTCTGTCTGTCCTCCCATTAGCACACTAAAACACACAGACAGATGCCGCGCAGAACTTTTATGTTTGTAAGTGTACAAATAGTTCTTGAATATAAAACCTTAAAAAAAACTGCACCAGAGCTGTTTTTCTTTCTATACCTGTGTATGTACACTATGAGGCCAGTGTGTTTTAGTGTAAGAGAGGAAGATTGAGATGATTTAGAGATGAACAGAGCAAAGGAGAAATATGACACGCTCAAAACTCTAACATTGTCTCAACCTCCCTGTCTTCCCCATCACCTCTGAATCTGAGCACAATCCTTCCAGCCCTGGAGGTGACTGACAGATGGGATCAGCCTGAGCATCACTCAGAACGGCTCTCTACCTCCCGTCACCCAGGCAAAAAAATATGATTTACCACGGCCATCCACAGTGCATCCTTTCACCATCACTCACAAGCCCCACGATTCAGCATCATTATACTTAATGTGACTCTCACACCAACATGTGCAGCATTCGCTCTTGGTTGAGTCATTGCTCTCACATGCATGTCTACCTCCATCATCTCTCTCTTATTAATACAACTCATCCCTTGAGACGGACTCTCGCAGTCCCGCTCCCAGCTGTAAACCCCTCTGAAGCCCCTCTGCTGTCTGCCGTTAAACATATATGTACACACGTTAACTCACATGTCACTATCTTCCTATTTCTTCACTTTCCCCCTCTGTCTTCTGCTGTGTCACTCTCTCTCATCTGTCACATTCCCTTTTCCTTTCATGCGTTCACAATGAGAGCATGCACGAACAAATACAGTGCACAGACACTTGCAAAAAATCAGAGGAAGTCATACGCACGCTGACAATCCTCTCCGAGGTGCCCCCTCTGGAGACGGTGGTCCCGTTGAGTCCCACCAGAGAGGGCAGAGTCTGGGACATCCAGTTGGTCACCATGGCCATGGTGCTGAGCACCGCCCCAATCTTTAGCATAGGAACGCTCATGTTTGCTTCCTGTGGGGCCCCGGCGCAAACGGCCCTACAGCCAGCCCTACCCTGCCCTGCCCTGGACCTCGGCTCCAGTCAAGCCCACTCTGCTCCAGACAGCCTAGGCAGGGAACCAGCCGGTCAGTCTGTGTCTCAGTCCGAGTAGCAGCAGAGCTCCCAGAGCTGGTAAAGCAGTTACAAGACTCACACACCACTGGCTCAGTCAAAGGGACAGCCAGAGACCGGTTAGAGGAGAGCAGCTCAAATCCAACAGCATCACGCTGGAATCTTCCCTCTCAGAGTGACTGCCTCAGCCTCACCCCCTCCCTCTCTCTCCTTCCATCTCTCTCACTTCCTCACTCTCCCCTTATCTCTCCCTCTCTCTCTCTCTCGCCCCCTCTCTCTCCCCCTTCTCTTCCTCAAGATGCAGAGCTGCGCATTGGCTGCCTCTGTGTCTCATCCCCTCCCAATCAGCCTCTGCTCTGTTCTTGCCAGCCCTGTTTTGCATGCATGTATCCATTCTTTCTCTTTCCTCTGTCTTTCTTTGACACTTGGCCGTTCTTTTATCACTCAGATATTGGTGTTTGCAAACACATTTCTGAGGCGTGGAGATCACAGAGGGGCTGATTGCAGAGTGCTGCTCTGTGCTCTGTGTTATGTGACGTGTGTGTGTGTGTGTGTGTGTGTGTGTGTGTGTGCGCGTGCCCAGAGCAGCCGAGGCACAGTAGACTGTCCTGCGGTCTCATCACATTGTCTGCACTGGATGGAGGGTTGAGAATGTATAGTGGTGGGTAGACAGATTAAAGGTTGGCCGGGGGCTCTTGGGGAGTGACACGGGCAGGTGGTTCAGGAAGGTATTAATGTGGGAGAGAGCCCGGTGCTCTTGCTCACGGCTGCTCGCGACAGCTCATCTGTCATTCTGCCTCATGACATATCCTAAATCAGCCTGTTGCTTGCATTTAGAGAGTATTTTACCAACTGCATTCTGCCTGAGGCACAACCATATCACCATATTCGGTTACAATGTCTTCTTGACACTCGCCATGTAAAAACGATGCTGTTGCTGTAGAGTGCATATTTGGATGACTTGATATACAGTGAATGGTGGAATGGTGGTTTAAGCAATAAATCTAGCTTTGGATTTGCCCTTACCTTGGTGCTTAAATAAGGGGGATTATGTATTATTTTTCCAAGTGGTATAGTTTTACTGCCATAATCCACAAGACTTTAGCTTTCAGCACACAGCAGGTAAGCCAGTGTCAGATATCATACCAATCACTCTGCTGCTTATTTTGGTGTCATTTCACTTCAGGGACTATGCCTTAAGCCTGATTTGATCTTATTTCAGGACAGACTTCAGACGTGTTCTGAAGCTTAGATCAGCCCTTTGGATGTGGACTATGTTTCTTCTTTTCTTTTTTTTTGTCTCCAAATCATAGCAGTCTGAATTTTCTGCTCACCTCTACAGCATTGGGCCGGATGGAGTGAGGCATGAAAGTGGATGGGGATAGGAGGGTGTCTCGAATTTCTCCTTGAAGCTTGAAGCCTCTCCTCGCAACAATTTCCGGCAAGACACCAGGGCCACTGGCGGTGTCGTTTTATGCCCCTAAACAGCCATGCATAATGATGACAGAATGGCCTGCTCAGACAAAGCGGCCGGGTCATCTCCCTTTCTTGCTTGCTTCCTGGTCTGCTGACTTATTCATTTTGTCAGCCATAGATGGGCTCCCCTCCCCACCCAGTCACATTGGGTGAGTGATATGGGCTCCTCTGTGTGGGGCGTACTGTGAAGTGATATGAGAAGAGACAGCTTTTTGAGCCCTATCCAAAAAAATGTCAGCCTTCCTCAGCTCACCTGCCGGCTCTCACATCGGTCTCGCCCGTGTTGGCTCCTCTATTTTTGCAGCAACACTGTCCCCGTGTGGTCACCAGCGGAATCGCACTCTGCACACGCAGCCCGAGAGCCGCGCAGTTCCCTGTCATTACTGTTGTGCAAGACTGAACCTGGTGACAGGTAGTTGCCACTTTATTGGAAAGTGTCAAGGAGATGTAAGAAGGCATGTGGCAGCACTGCTTAGAGTCACACTGTTCAATGTCCTTCAGAGGTTTTAGTGAGGGTGGCAAAAAAAGGTTATTTGCAAAGTATATCTGAGGACACACAAACACACTGCTACTGGTTTTTAATGCCAAAGTCCAGGGGCATGCCAGAAACGGATCTAATTTCATTTGACATTTGATCCCTTACTCATAATAGCTGCTCTGTGATGTACTTTAAGGCTACAGCTAAACCAGTATATATCTAATTCATCTATATAATGTGTATGTAAATAATTATAATGACATTATGTAGATATATCTAAATGTTAACATTTTTTTTTTCCGCTCACGAGCTTCATGCAGGTGAAGAAAGCTGTGTTTTGTAATGTCACTGCTACTATTCACTGCTGCTATATTTTTCCTTCAATGCACCAGAGTTGCAGTTTTCCTCATATTCACAGGGTGGCAGCAAAGATTTAAACATGGATATGGACATCCTTTACCCTTGTATCTGCATTTAAGCTGCCACTCAAAGAAAGCCAGGTAGTGAAGCGGGAGGGCTGAGTGAAAAAGGAAAGGATCATTCTAGATGGTGCTCTTTGATGAAACCCCATCTTGGGCCTAGGGTTTAATTAAAGAGACCAGCCACCTCATGTATGACTATGGTCAGCGTGCAAGAAGTAAAATGGATATTTCACAGCAAGTGGAACAAGAAATCCATCGCTACAGCACATTTATTTCTTCAAATTCCCTCCAGTGGCTCCAATTTGTACAGTTTGACTGCCAAATATGTGTTTAATAATGAATTACACAGAAAATAGTGGGAAAACAGAGAGAATGCAGACAGCAACCACACACACATTATTCTACATTTGTGACGACCTTATTTTGACCTTTATTGACCTTAATTTTTCCCCAGCCCCTATAACCGAAACTTTTATCATCAGATCTACATGCCAAACCTTACATGAACTATAAACTAAACCTGAAACACTTTATTAACCCTGCGGACTGTGATAACTGAGGAACAGGCAGAATGTCCTACTGTTTCCTCAAGTGTCCTCACTCAAAACTCAAATTGGTTTTCGAATTGGTACAAGAACACAGACACAGTTGGAAGCACAGTGGGTGACAGGGAGGTCGAGCGTGCACCTCGGTTCTCTAATGATCACAGAGTAATTATCGTGTGATCTTGAAAATAACAAGTATTGAGTTCTCGTGATTACAGAATAGCTATTTTTCTGATCTCAAAATAACCCAAACTTTCTTGTTGTGATCATTAAATAAAAATCTGTGCAATATACTGATATATTAATAATCATAAATAGACAGCGGATGTAAAGCAGACTCTGCTCATGTCAAAGAGCAGTTTCCACAGCCAACTGATTCCAGTCCCTGTGATTCTAATAGTCAATTTTGACCAAAGACACAAGATACTTTCATTGTCCTGTAATATTACTAAAGGGACTGTGGTCATCCACAGATAGGGTAGTTTAAAATGTAGTGACTTGAGATTAGACTGACACAAACATCTGAAAGAGAATTTCTTATGTCTTCAGATAATAGATTTTTACCACATCAAAACCAAACCTTAATGGCAAGAATTATACACTGTGATTTCCCCCATGCCTCTTTATTCTTTAGCTCAACTCAACTCTGTTTTCTCTCCACTTGAGAGACAATGTTTCTTTTTTCCATAGCGCACTGACATGATTTTATTCATTTGTGGCAATAACCAAATACTGGGTGCATGCTGTACCTGCTGCATGTATAATAACTGAAGCCACAGCGGCACCAGAAACTCCAACATTATAACTTCCCTCTAAGGGTTTTTAACCTTTGCACCTTTATCTTCTATTTCAGTCTATCTTTCAGTCAGGGAACATTATTAATAACCGACATATTTGCTTTAGATGAATAGAATGGAGTGCTCATGAAACATTTCCAACTTAAAATTCCTCTCAGGAAGTGAAGGTCAGATGGCATCTTTTGAAAAGTGATGGACCAAATAAAAGATGGGAATAATCAGCACGATGAGCACAATCTGCCATACCTCAAAGAATCCCAGGCTCTGCCAATCAACTGTCTAATCATAGAGTCTGTTGGCAGAACAAGCTTTCATTAAATATTAGCAAGAGAGGAAGTCGGCCATTTAACCTGTATTAATTTAATCCTTTTTGATTAATTTTCAAAGCCATTCCTCATAATTTCCACTCTAATAATTGGCCAGCTTCATTTTCCGTGCTCTTCTGCTGTGTCATTATCACCAGTTCTCTGTCTTTCTCTTTTGTTCTCCTCCTACGTGAGTTTTATTTAGCCTTTAACTCCTCTCCCTCTTACTGTTGTCTCTTTTAACCCCTCGGGCAATTAGAAGAAAAAAAGCTGAGCTCATACACTTTCACTGGCGATCTTAGTTGTCTTGTTGCATGCTGGGACTCAGATTTGCACTGCATACTGTAGACACAGTGTGCATGCATGGCCTTGTGCTTTATACTAAACATCTAAAAAAAAGAAAAGAAAAAAAGAAGAAATTCTAGCCTGTGGGCATGCTCTATAAAGGGCATTTTTAATCATTTCAAATAGTGCAAATGCCCACCAACTACAGAAATGGCAGCGTTCACGCACACCCATGGATGGCAGTAGAGCGCTACAGAGCCCCAAGGCCATAGGGACAAGCTCAAAGTGAGATAACACTACTGGGGAGCAGAAAAGCTCCAAGCCCTAGCCACATCCTCGCTGAGCACAAAGACACAGCCAGCTACAAATTCACAGCTGAAATACAGGACCAAATTACACCTCAGCTAATTACACAGACCTCCTTCATAATGATGCAGAGCTGTTATGACTGAGGCAGCGAGGCCGCACACAAACCAAGCCCACGTCTGAGCTCTGAAAGATGCTGGAGTCATCTGGCTCTGAGAATACTGGCTATTTTTCTGAGTCATAATTCATTAATTAGATGATGGACATGCGGGCCCACTGCCTTCTAAATATATCAAGATCAAATCAGCTTAAACAAAGCGTGACCTCATTACCATAGCAACTATTTAAATGGAATAAATAGGCTGTACCCCAGGGTTCAGGCAGGCAGACACAGTGGTGTGCTTTCAACATGGAGTGTTTAATCTATTAACGGCTCCTGTGGGCCTTTGATTAAGGAAACTCATCTGGGCTTTCACATTTTAGAGTAGCGACTGAGACCACAAGAGGACTGTGATGTAAACACACACACACACACACACACACACACACACACACACACACACATCGACCTCTGCATGCATTAAATACACAGAATATCCAGTTAAATATGTCTGATAATTCAAGCAGTGAGCACTTTCCACAAATGAGGCCGGACCTCTGTCTCACTCCGACCAAAGAGGCCATTGACAGTATATGAAATGGCATGACATGCTTTACAGTGTGTGGCTTGCATGAGGACCTTTACAAGGGAGTCAATAAGCCTGCATGTTCAATCCGCATTTGTGTGTATGTATTTACATACTGCATGCCACACATAGATTTGTTTGTGTGTGTGTGTGTGTGTCTCAGTGCTTCTCCATATTTGCATCCACTTGCATGAGCAACACTTTCTCTCCACTGAGCTGTGAAATGTCTACAATTCTCTGTAATGGTGGCTGCCACAGTGTCGTGTGAGAGACATGGTTGAACTGTGACATGCACATAATATATACAGTAGTACTTACTGTGGTCACTACTGTATGAGACAGATGTACAGAATAAAACGGTATCAACTGCCCGAGGCTCATTAAGCAGTACTGCTTAACTACAATGATTGCTGTTAACAGGTGAGAATCTATCCTTCCAGGGAGAATGCATGAGAAAGAAAATCAATGCAGCAAGTGTGTCTGCCTGGCTGTATTGACTGTAACACACTGACAATACCCTGTCGTGAGTCCATCCACTGTCTTTACAGTATAGCTTGTAGAGCCCATCTAATCAACCCGGAGTGACGACAAGAAGGCACATTCATAATATATCACAAGGCGCTATTGCAAGACTGATACCATGACACCTTCTGTGTTCTTAATTAGTCCCTAATCTATCAGCACCTGTGAAGTGAAATAGGTTTTGCAACAGCACTGACATTATATTCTTTGATCTTGTATTAAGAGCAATGTCAACCTGACATTGAGTAAAATATTCAAATCTGAGACAAAATTTTCTTATAACGGCACCATTGCGCAAAATGGACATTTGCAGATGTCTTTAGAATAACTGTATATGCGTCTCCTGCTCAGCCTGCCTTTGTAATGACTCACCCAGAGGGACAGGTGCCGTCAAAGAGGCTAAATTGCAGAAATATTTACTCTGCCATGTTTCCTTCGACCAAGCAAACATGGTGTCGGAGAGATTCTAGTTCGGTGTACTTGTTCTCAGAAGCTTCATGAATATATTGCTGGAACATGCATTCAAATTTTATTCATAGAAGGATTGATTGCTTCTGATTGCTCCCTTGATTACAATCTCAACAGTCCGTGGGGGCATACATTATTATTTGTAGGGGTATTTGGTATGAATGAGCCGTATATGGTTGGATATCAGATAGCTCAATCAGGGACAAGCAGGGCGTCACATTATGCTTGAGGCTTGCAGGAGAAAAGCCTTGATCAAAGCAATAGGCAAGAACTTCATGCGGCAATCAGCTGCCATGCATTCTGCAGCACAGCATGGCTCGCTCCACTGTTCTGCACCTACTCATGCCAACAGCACCAGCTGAATACGACTCAGTGCAGCACTTCCTGTGGCAAATGTGCCCAGTTGAATTGCCCACACACACACAGGGGCTGCACTCACACGCATAATGATACACACACACACACACACACACACACACACACACACACACACATACAATTACTATGATCGTTTCCTGGCTCCATGACCTGATTACCAATGCTGCGCAAAAACCCACTCTTTTCTGGATCCAGGGCAGGCAGAAAGCCACTGCCACATCCTGACCTTTTCTCCCACCAAGCTAATCAAACATTCTCCTCTGTGTTGTGTAGGAAAAAGCTTTTCCTGTAAATGGAGTAATTACTGACAGTAAATTGGGAGTTGTCAGCCCAGCAGAAAGGTAGCTGAGGCTCAAAGAAAGCCTGCTAATTGAGACTGCCCCCCATGGCCACTTGCCTCTTCAAAACGCCCTTCACTGAACTTGTGCTGCCTGCTTTGTCGCTATCTTCCAGAATAATTGAGTTTTTTTTTTTTTCATCTAGATGATAACTTGTCTCACACTGGTTGCTGAAAACCTCATTTGTCCTCAAATAGTAGCTCAGTTTTATACATTGCAACTGATAAAGCATGCTAATATTTACAAGTCTGCATTAGGCCTCTGTATAGAATATTGCTGTGTGTGCTGCTGTGAGCATTTTAAATTTTGTTTCTGCACTGCTGGAGTTGAGTGCCATACCACTGTCGTATTACTGTACTGGCAAAGTGCTTTGTTTCATTAATGATGTATTCATTTATACCTGCAGAAGAGCTGAGAGCTGATCTTAGATGCCATGTACCTAGTTGCTTCTCAGATGACTAGAAATAGAGCCAGTTTTTTTTTTTTTTTTTTTATTTGGTCTCTATCTGACTCACTGTTTATACCCAGTCCCAGGGTGAAGGTATCACCATGATTAGCAAATCACTGTGGTAGGTTACATGAAAGGAAAATAAGCCAAAGAATAACACGAGATAGACAAGAAGGTCATAAAACAGACTGTGATTGGTTTAGGAGAGGCAGAGAGAGGGAAAGGCAGAGATAGGGAAAGGCAGAGAGAGAAAGAGAGAAACTAAAAATTAGACAAAAAGATGAGTGATGCATTTGAAAGTCCCCGAGGTGATGAATTTACATCTTGTCTGTTTTCTGCCACGTCTGCAACAGCGAAGCTAACAGGACCAGTGGTGAGATCCTGCCAATTATAGTCTGGTTGACTGAGAGTTTTCAGCAGCCAATTGGGAAAAATAAATAAATAAAAAAAAATAACAAAAAACAAAACAAAACAAAAAATCACACTGCTGTGCTCTCAACATGGTCAGAAGCAAACAATGACCAGAACCCGTCAGCTATGTGCTGTATATCAGTAATGAAGGGACAGAACCAGCCTGCAGTCTTGTGTCCAGCTTCTTTGTCAGAGCTCACACTGAAGCCTCCATTTGTATCCTCTGTCTTCAGGTCATTAATGCTCAGAGAAGCTGTAACATTTAATTAGGGAGACATTATTAGTACAACACAGGCACAGTGTGCAGTGGAGAGAAATCCCCAAACAGCCCCTAACTGAATATTACATTTACAGCCACATGGAGTTATGGGCAAAAATGGTTAGGAGAAACTTGTAGATAAATAAATTAGCTTGTCACTGTGTGCTTTTTATGGAGTTTTGCCTCGCTGGTGGAAAGAGTAGAAAGGATTATTAGTACAAATAAACAGTCTTGTGTTAGCCTGTGTTCTTTGTACCTTCCCCCAACACCCTGCTGATGATCCCAGCCATGTAATCTGCAAAGTCTCTGCTGCATTGTCAGAATGAGGAGCCACTGATCTGTTCAGTGATTACACAAACAAACAGACAGGAAAATATCAACAAACTGGAACAAAAAAATGAGTATACAGAGCGGGAATGAAGGGGATGCACGTTGAATATTATAAAGGGGTAATATTCTGTGGAGTTAGCCAAGTGTGAGATGAGAAGTATTGAGAGTGGGAAGGTGTTGGTGGGAGGAAGGTGGAGAGGCCCCTGATAGTAAAGAGTGGCCGCAGAGTCTGGTGCTTCACCACAGGGGGCTGCATTGGATCATCAGGCTGGATCTCTCAGCAACAGATGCAGCGAACAAGGCAATAAACTGCACGGTGAATGCGGTGACATGTCCTGCATTAATATCTCAGCTCAGCTCTCCTCCCAAAATGTGAATTGCGCCATATGTGGGATGTTTGTGTGTGCGTGCGTGTGCGTGTGTGTGTGCTGGGGAATATGTGAGTTAATATGTGCTGTACACAGCGTTTCTATAAACAGTACTTCTGTGTCTTCTTTGTCTGCAGGATTCCGGTTGATGCAGGATGTTATGTAGCGTTTTCTTCACTCTGAGCACGATGCAGATCTAGGATGCTTAATGATGATATTTGTGAGTGCAGTGTGGGAGATATGATATCAGAAAGGCCATCCCTTGCATTAATATTCCATGCAGCACAAGGAGAGAATAGGAGATGATTTTTTTTTTCCCTTAAGGAGGCTCTTCCTTTGCTAATCTTTAACACAAATATTTTCATTTGCTGTCTTTAGGACACGGCTGTCTGCAACTGCACCGCTCATTCCTCCAGGGACATCTCATTGTTGACTGATAGCCTCGGGTATAAAAAAAAAAGAATGCATGCAAAATGCAAGCCAACCTCTCCCCATGGGAGATTAGAATGACAGAAACACACTTTAATAATGAGCATGAGAGGGTAACACATTCGGTGGCCATTTCTGCCACCTGGAAATTAAATCACTAATTTAAATTTTAATGACACCCATGCGCAGGATCACCTCTGCACAACAACTGTGCATTCATGTTAATTTGAAAAGCAAAGACTTATGTATGAGGTAGGCACTGTTGTCCCCCTGCAGTCTATAATAACCTGACAATTTTCTCGTTTCATCACCGATGCTTGTGGCACTTTCCTGAATCAACAGATTATCCCGATACACTTGTTTCACAGTGTAAATGCCCTCCAGAGTATCTAATATTATGCACAGGTACATTTCTGTTTCAGTTTCGGGTAAATCAACACAGATATAAGCATTTCAGCTGCACACATCGATCCAGAACACACCAAGTAGAAAAGTGTGCCTGACAAGTGAGAAGTGCTCTTCTCTGAAGATCCCTGCACAGGCTCACTGCATGCTGTTACTCTCACTGAGAGGAGTAAAAGATGAGAACTGGGCCTGAGAGGACCAAGTAGCCTGAGGCGCTAAGGCTTAAAGAGAGAGACCTCTCCTGAATACCTATTCATCACATCGCCATTAGTGTGGCTGCAGCACTCAACTCTGCTGCTCGAAAATATAACAAGGATTACTGAATTACATCCCACAGTATAGTCTAACATGATAGGACTATCACTGCTGCCTGATGTACGGCCGAGCTGAGGCTACGACTTCTCACCTTGTGATGCAGCAAGATGCAGACATATATATCACATCTGCAAGCACACAACCTCCATAACAGATAAACAAGTTCAGACTCTAATCATCATGAGAGCAGGTTTTTATCAGAGCATGACGTTAGTTTCTTCTTTTTTTTTTTCCCCCTCCCACTGAAATGCCACTCTACATCATTTTCTTCTCTCATCTTGTCTGTCAACACTTCATCCTTTCTTCCTGCTGCTTCCTGTGTCTCTCTCGCCCGAGCGACAGCATGCACATGTCATTGTTTTGTCACGGTCGTGGCCGTATTGATTAAGCGATGTGGAGCTAATTAAAGACAATCTGCAAGGAGTGTGTGCCAGTGAGGGGAATAAAATCATGGTGACGGAGCAATAGACCTCTAATTATTATTCTCCTTTTGGTTTGGATGGGAGCGATAATAACCCTGCAGGCACAGTCAGAAGGCAGTCTCTCCATCTATTTCTCCCTCTATCCCTGCTCGCAATCTACAGTTTTCATTTCCAGCAACTCCACTGTCTTTTGCTCTCTCTCTCTCTCTTTCTCTCTCCCTCTCCCCCTCTCTTTCTCTCTCTCACTTCCTGGCCATGCTGCCGCCCGGCTCAGCTACTCCACTGGGCACTAATTCAAACTCAGTCCACATCCTCTCACTTTGTACTCTGACACTGCCCACCAACCCTGATCACCACAGCATCTTCAGTTCATAGCATCTGTCCGCAGTCCGTGACTGTGTCTGTGTGTGTGTGTGTTACTCAATGCACATTACATATGAACAGTGTCTGCTGGTGTTTATTTGTAGTGCACACAAAGGAGAACACTTGTCTTAGTTGTACTTAAAGCACCACAGTAACTTAAACATGATTTAGATGCACATTTGCATACTTTTTTTGGGATGAGTATTACTAAGGGATTAGAGGGGCAAAATACTGCTTATATGGAAGAAATCCATATTGTTCTTTGTACAGGCTGCCTCTGTGCGCCTGAGGCTGAAGATTATTGAGAAGAGAAGGTAAAATATTTTGTAAACTGAGAACTCAAGGCTAACTCAGTGCCACAGTTTCAAAAGCAAATTTTGTTTGTATACTTAGTAAATAGTCAAAAGGCTATAATGAGCGATGGATTCATGGTGTGTCTGGATACACAGGACTTGCTTAAAGAAAAGTTCCTTTTGACTAACACGCTTATCTAAATCACAGCCTTCTGATCTATGAAAAATGAATGCAGGAGTTAGCCTGTTACATCATTTTCCTCCAATTTTGTGTAATCCATCAAAGCTGGATCCAATTTCTTTCAGTAAATGTCTTCAATGCTACAGTTACCATCCCATTTGACTTTTCCTCTAATATGATACATACTGAGTTACCAATTAGCACAACATCTCTAGTTGTGACTCCACTTCCAGATGTGGTGTTTGAATCCAGTATCACACACTACTGCGTGTGTGTGTGTGTGTGTGTGTGTGTGTGTGTGTGTGTGTGTGTGTGTGTGTGTGTGTTTTGTAGACTTGGAGAAATCCCAGGGGTTTAGAATTAGGCAGCAAAATGTAATGTAAGCTGGTGTTCCTTCCACTGGAGCATCTTGTTATCTCCCCTCTCCTACATGCAGTGTCTCTATCAAAGGACCTCGCTACCTCTGTGCTCACTGTGGGGCTGCAGAGAGCAGCTCTCCCTGCCTGCTTGATATGCAGCAGGGTCCGGTGGCTGCTGGGCTCACACGCCTCCCCTGACTGGAACCTTTAAGCCTTGGCGCAGTCAGAGAGAGCTCCCCTCATCAATGGCCCTACTGAGTGGCTGTGACAGTGCCACGCGGAAACCAAATCAATTAAATGGTTCCTCTTGCCACACGCTTCTGCCACACCGCATAGCTCTCATCCTTCATTCCCCAAAATGAAAGCCCCGCAATTGAGTTAGCTTTCAACATGGGAGGCAATGCTGTCACTCTCACACATGGCGGTGAGGATGGGACTCTCTGGACTAAAGGTAGCAAGGTACAGTCTGAGGAGCTGGAACAAGATTTACGTTTTTATCACCTCTCGTTCACCGTCAACCGCTGCTACAGCTCTCAACTCCATAACACTAGTGTGAGCAACGTGTAATTATAAACTATAGCTTACAAAGAGAAACCTATGCAGCACAAAATCTCTGACTGAGAATTTGATGTAAGAAAAACAACAACCTTTTGTAAAGAAAACTATTTCCCAGGAGTGCGGCGTGTTGTCCAGCCATGTGAACGAGCAGGTGGAGGGAGAATCTACGTCTGGTGTTTGAGAATGCATAACACCCTCTGATATGGGATGTGTGTCTTCCGATAAAAGCGGAGAGATGTGAAGAGCACCGTTCAAGTAGCAGCTTGCCCAATCTGCTCAGTCTTATGAAAGCTTTTGTATCAGAAGGGGGAAGACGAGCTCTAGGCGCAACAGCCATATTTATATTCCAATCTTCTACACAGAAACCCACATTGCCAGGCTCATAAAAGATTCATCGAGCAGGGGAAAGCAAGGTCGTACAGAAAACTGGTCAGGAGGTGCCTACTGCAATGCAAAAAAGAGCAGATGAATGCAAAAAAAAAAAATCACTGGGTGAGTCCCATGGTGGCAGTTACTAGGGTAACGTGTGTTGTTACCCTTATTAACGGTGGTGGTGTATCCAGCACTGACCAGGCGATCAAGCATGTCCGTGCTCTAATTGGCAGCTGTCACTCATGCTGTACTACACGACAGGCTTAACAGCCTCGGCCATGTTGTGTTGGTATCGATTCCATGCGTTTGCTTTGCTCTTTGTCTGTGGTGGATCCCATTGCTGATATGTTTGTGAACTAGAGAGCAAAGGGGAGGGAGAGAAAAGGGAGACAAAGGCAATGTGTGTGACAGAGACAGACTGCGTGTGCGCGTGCATGTGTGTGCCTGTTCTGGGTGTTGTCAGAGAAATGTCACTCTTGCTTAGAGTCACAGACATAAACCTCTGGGAGTCCTGCACCCTCCAGCACAGTCACACAGAAGGAAAGAGAGAAAGTGGGGGGGGGGGGGGGGGGGGGGGGGGATGCGATATAGGGATGATATTCATCCCACCAGTCAAGCTGATCCTTCTGTACACTGTTGACAGCGAGCATAGCAAGCACAAAGAGCATTCTATGCATTACTGTATGTGAGCACACGTTCGTATTTTAAGAGAATATTTGTGCCTCTGTCAGACATTGAGAAATTGCGTGGAAGAGGAAATGAGGGTCAAAGCGGGACATTACAGGCTCAAAAGAGGACACATGTAAATCTACTTTACTTTCATCTTGCATGTATAAAAAAGTAATCAGTCCCTGAGTGTACAGCTGGCTGCTGGTTAGCTGCCAGGTTAACCATGTGTGTATAAATGAGAAAGCCCTAACAACAGCATTTAGTACTCAATCCCATAAGACCTTAAAGACGTTTGATTACGAGCTGCTCCAGAGTCAGCCAGCTCAGTCCATGGGACTGCTAATGGTCATTTTAGGACATCAGGCCACTGGGTTTTCAACAAGACAGAAAACAGCAACAGAGGTCATTTAGAGCTCATACAACCCTGGAGCAGTGGTAGTAGTGGTCTGTCTGTGGCTCTGAATGAGTAAGTGGTCATTTAAAACATTGGACTAAATACCAAGGTTACCATACTTTCCTGTCTGACTTTGGCAAATTCTCCCCTGTCCTGAGATATGTGATATAAAAACACTTAAATGCCCGGGGGTCTCAACAACAAATGTCTCATGACACTTAAATACGTCCAACAATCGTATGATCTGGATTCGTCAATGTCAGTGGGGGGTGACAGGCATTGTGACATTTAGTCCACAATGCTGGAAACAGCTGCTATGAAAGTCTCCCAGTATTATGTTGTAATATGTTGTATACTGTAGCCAATGGTTTGTAGGATGTTAAGATCACAGTTTAGTGTTTGTTTCAGGTAGGAAGGTCATGTGTGTTTGCATATGTACACGTTCAGAGGGGCATTCCAGCTGGGGAGGTGACACACCCTCTGTACCTCAGGGGGCCAATCATGAAGAGGACACAGTGTTAGACTGAGCGTCAGGCCACTGACCTCACACGTTTCGCTACCCGGCGTTCCATCTGTTAACCAATTACCACACAAACCGCTGCCTTGCCTTCGTGCATCATCCAAGGCACTGCAGTAGTAAAATCAGTCACCCATTTCACCCCCGGTCGCACCACAAAAAAAGCTCACCGCCATCATCACACGCTAATATCACCCCTGTGTGAGTCATGAACAGACCACATTTAGAAAACTGACCCAGAAACAGGTACATCAACATCAAAAACAAGCCCCACTCACACAGGCACACAAACCTCCCTGTCCATTAAAAAAAAAAAAACACACATGCTGTGACCACCCCTTCCCGAATCTACCATACATGCACACACACTGTATTTATGAGTACACTACATGTTTAACACTTATCCTGACTTTAAATGACCTTAACCAAAAGCAAGTCCTAACCTGAAAACAGAGTTCAACGGTCTGAGGATTAATTTTTTAGTTTCCAAATGGGAGGTGAGTCTCCACAATGTCACTGTGTGCGGAGATTATTTGTCCCTATAAACACACACAAACACACACACACACACACACCTCTGATGATGAAGCAGCGGGCTACATGAAAGCACATCAGACATTAAGAAGAGGGAGTGAACAGCGGACAGCACAAAGGCTCAATAGCTCTCTGTGCTCCAGCCCCCTTTCTTAAGCAGTATCTCTTTCATGAAACAAATCTCTTTACAGTGGTAAGATTCTGAGTCACACAATGTGGTATCATTATCGTGCACTGATTCGAGCTCTACCCTAATCAGTCATGACACAAGCGCATACTGTTCAATCTCCTCAAGCAGCGCTGAATCAAACATAAAGCAACCTCATTATCTGTGGCTGATTGTGAAGCGGCACCTTTGTATATTAATGGGGACTGCATGAAGGTGGATGCAGCCGTAGTGGCTAATCTAACCCTGTCTGCTCACTTTCTCACCCACATAGTGCGAGACATGATTATTACTGACTGACGGGCGGCATGGAAATTAGGTTATGTGGGTTATCTTACTTACCAGAGCAAGAAACACATGGAAATTACACTAAGCTTACATATTATTAGCAAAATGTGGCTCATGTTCTAGTTCTAGTGCACTTAAGAAATGTGGACATCATTACTTGAGACGATGAATGCTCTGTGAACTCGCATCCAGAATATGTAATAGTCTTGTATTGGATTTAAAGTTGTATCTGTGCATTGCAGCTTAAACTTCTAATTACATGAGCTTATGTGGTGAGGACTGTCAGTAAGTCAGACCAGCACCGGACCTGTCATAGCACGGCAAGGTGATTTTTAGTGGTCGAGTGTGTGTCTTTGCCTCTCGCTGGCAGATTTACACCCCTGCTCCTGCAGCTTTTCATTTGTTTAATTCTCTTGGTGGAGGTTATGCTGCTGCTTGGCAGAGCACACTCTGTCCAGCCTGCTACCTAGTGTCCTTTCTCCCGGGAAATGTAGACTCGCATCTCTTTGTTCCTCTTTGACTGTCATCCAGCTGCACAGTCTCATCCCGCAATATTTATAAAAGCTTTTAACAGGCAGGCTCACTGATAATAATGGCAGAGATACTTTTTTTGACGAGAGCCGGTGTTTTGGTATGGTTGCTGTGTAATAAGCTTTTGGCATGGAGACAAGGACAGAAATCTACCACAAGTGGCTCAATCACACTCATGTCTGGGGGGAGGGCTTTTATTGTGATCATGCTGCTTTGCTCTCATTGGACTGGCACCAGGAAAAGAGATTTTTGGCCAAAGGGTCACTGCCAGGTCAGTGGACTGTTTAAAGCCGTCTCAACTGGACATTAGCCAATCCAGCTGTTTGTTCCTGACTGACTGAGCAGAGGTCTGTCCTTGCTGTCCTCACATGTGGAGACATTGCAGAGGAGCATTAACATTAAGCCAGCTTACTGCTTTACATCACTTTTGGCTGTTTTTATGTGAAATCAGACCTAATGTACGGTACGTCAGGCTGGCATATAACTAAGAAAGTCCTCTCAAACAGCATTATCATAGCTTTGGTTTATTTGTGTCAATAAAACTGTCTAAGTTCAGTGACACTTATATTACAGCACTAAAAGTACTGTATAATTAGCACAACGTAAATAAACTAAATGTTTGTGCCAAATGATGTTTTAAACAGCTTCGTGATTTATAAATGCTGGTTCCTTTACAGTACTTAGCTTTATCTATAAATCGACCCCAGCTGGGTATGTTTCTGGTGCAATCATCACACCAATCTAGAGTGAGGAAACACAACTTAACAAGGTCCTAAATGGTAGTCTGTTCAAACTGATTGTTTATCGTGATCCCTGGTGAGAGAGGGGATCAAGTAAATTACTGAAAAATCTAGCCAATTTCTTACACTGGCTTCTGTCTCCCTCTTTGAGAATGACAAGCAATTAGGTTTTTTCCCCCCACTGCACTTGTTGTTTAAACAGAAAAGCAGCAAAGCAAGTGTTCATTTCCATCACTCTCAACCGTGCTAGTGTTGGGAGTCTTCGAGGCCAGACATCTTAAACCAATAACGGCATTCCCCTGGCACTCCTTTGCTCCAGTGGGACCCGAACAATTTTTTTTATTTTTTTTTGCCTCTAAACCTAAATGTGCGTCTTTCAAGTACATGAAACAATCTTCATGCCCGACAAGTTAATAAGAAATTGAGCAGCTACGGAAAACAGAACAAAGCAATCTTTTGTCCCCTTAAACAATATTACCTCACCTCTCAGTCAGACTCCAGCATGCTTTTTCAATCAGTTTGATGGCTGGACGGGAATATTAGTGGAACACGTGTCTTTGTGATCTGCACTCATTCTTTTGAATACATTTGAGAATGTGACTGATATTATTCAAAGATTTTGTTTTAAACAAATAAGTTTATACTGTCACCAACCACGTTCAAAGATACTGCATTTGTGATAAAAGGGATATTTCACTAACATTACATTTGTTAGTGTTTAACAACTCCAGAATACCTGATCATCTCATGCTGTGTGATCACACGAATTTCATCCATCACATTAGATTTAAGTCCTCAGTTCTACACACAGTAAATGGACCATATTCTATTTCCTGGATAAATTGGGTTATGTGCCAGAATTTCTGCTGTTGCTCTAAATTTACATTCTGAATAATCAATACTACGCTACTTGTATTAACCAGATTGATGAAAAGATGCTGAGTTTTGCAGAATATTCATTACAATCCATATTATGCTAACAAACTATAATTTTCCAACTCCTGACTGGCGACAGTCAATAAATGCAGTACATGCAATATTTACAATGTTAATGTTCAGAGATATTATACATTAAACAGGGTTTACACTTTGCAGAATGACTATTAGCACAGATTCCTCTGAGTGTCTGGGAGCCCACATCTAGGGGAAATTAGTTGCCTGGTCCTTGATAATTTTGACATCTTCAATACATTTTGAAAAGATCTTTTTTTAAAAGTGTTCATTTCAGTGTTCTGAAAATAATTGGCAGATTAATTTTTTTCTGTGATACATCTCTCTCTTTACTTTGTGAAAGTGGAACCCACCAAAGTATAACATAGGCGCAGTGGGCCATACAGTATATGGATGTATAGTAAATGCATTACTTAAAAGTGCACATGGACGCATATGCACTTGTGTCAGTGCATGTCCTGTCATGCATGGTTTGATGTGCATGGCATTTCAAGACATCTGCACCAAGGTCAAGCAGGTGCCCATCTGTATCAGTAGCACTAAGGACCCCTGGGCTTTATGGGTACTTAACAAACACATGCAGTGATCGCACAAGTGCATCTGTCTCATTAAAGCCCTTTCAATATTTCATACAGGCTGGTGCTGAGACTGTGACTGAAAATATGTGGATATCTCATCCCTGCTGGTGGGGAGTGTTATCCTTGTTGCTGTAGATAGGCGAGAAGTCATCAATTCTTTATGTTTGCAGTGCAATCTTTGGGTGACGGGTGGCGTCATATTTTCTTTCAGCCCTGTAAATATTTAATGTGAACACTTACAACAAATTGTCCCCCAAGGCCAATTACAGTACCAACCCTCTGAAGAAAGGGCTGAGAGATGATAGTAAGTCATGAGCTACATTTTCACATTTAATAGTGACATTTATTCTCCACATCCACAGTGCTGTGTTAATACTTATAGGATAAGCATGTTGTGTGGCTTAGAATTAATTATTAGATTTTTTTTTTTAAGTCAGCTAATTTTCAGTTGGTATAATTAGTTATTAAGTATCAGGAAACTTAATAACTCACTTAATTTAAAGAAGGTTAAAGAGGCACATCAGTTCGTTCTTTGTGGTAACCGTGTGGCTAAGGTTGTGTTCAATGTCACTTAAATCAGAGCACCTAGTTTCATACCACTCCGAATGAAATCAGCTGGTCTTCCTCTAATACCATCTGTGCTGGACACGGTACACTTTGAACCCGACACACAGGTGTACGCTTCAGCCACGAAACCTCCTGCAGACTGAGAACATACTGTAGCTTCTCCGTCTGTTAAAGGTCAACTGCAGAGCCCACTCACCCTGTGGGCGCTGATGTATGCTGCAACATATGGCCTTTTACTGTTTCTACATGTTACAGCATTAATGTCAACACTGGTCTGGGAGGCGGGGTGCATCCTGGATAGGTCGCCACTCTATCACACATAAAGACAAACGACCACGCACGCTCACATTCACACATATACTTGATTTGAATATGTTACATGTACTGTAGTGTTATACTATGCTGTACTGTTGTCATTAGATAGTTAAATGTGATCGCAGGCAGTGGTCATGCTCGAAAAGCTCACCAACCCCACAACAAATATCAGCTGTAACAAACTGCACTGTTAAAGGGTCTTACAGATTGAATACCTAGGGGCCCATGGATGTCTCAATCCACAGGAACAGTCACAATTAATAAACATACAGCGTATCTATGTCACTGTATCTACCCCCCATCCCCCCACTCCCCACCTCAATCCCTGATGTTTTTCATCTCTACCATGACTGTTGTACAGGCTACAATATTAGATGCTGTTTTATGTAAGGCCCTGCATCTGTCTGGTGGCCTTAGCCAAACGGTGATACTCACCAGCGGCGTAGGAGGAGGCGCGGTCTGTGGCGCTCAACTGAGTCAGACTGCTGTTTTTAACTGGAGGTGCGACACGGCGCTGTCCGCGGTCCTGAAAATACTTGCTGCATGAAACCAAAGGTGCGAGAGGGCGCTGTCCAACATGCAGATCACTGCCTGTTTGATGCACTCCTCCACAACAGGCGAACTGTAGCTACTTTATCAGCAGACCTTTTATACTTTGTAAGCTATCGGGGGGGGGGGGGGGGGGGTTATGCTCAACACTGCACTGTTATGCTGACCAGCTGAACCCCTGCAAGTTCAAATGCTCCTGCCTTGACTGAAAGCTTTTCTGGGTCAAATAATTTACCGTCCTTCACTTCAATTTACAACTGTCACATCAGAGCTCATCATTTTTTTTTTTTTAACCAAACGGACGCGGCTTTTTCTCGAGTGTCATGCACTATACACACAGCACGACACACACTCAGACACATCACACATCTCCAGGATCTACAGCCATTTGTTGGCGCCGGTCTGGTAGGCAACACCACTAATTACGCACGGTTTGTATTCACAGCCACAAATCACACATAGAGATCCTGTAAACAAACTGTCAGTGTCGCGCCGTTTCATGCGGCTCATTCAGCTCATTCAGTCACGGTGTTTCTCTGGGGAGCCCTTGGACCTCTGTGTCAGTGATGCGGAGGTATAGGCAGGACGGTCTGTCAAACGACGACCTCCAGGGCATCAGAGCCCCCCACCCCACCCCTCCACACACACACACACACACACACACACACACACACACACACACACACACACACACACACACAAATCAATTACACTGGCAAGGTGAAAGGTTACTTTATATATTCTTACTTTTTCCCATAAAGGTGATGTCCTCACCATTTATTCCACTCACTGTAATTTATTGCAAGATTGATGTCAGTCTCAGAAACGTGAGAGTTCAATTCCTGAAATAAAACGGCAAGTGAACCGACTTCAGGTGGATTCACTGTCAACTGCTGGTCTGCTGGTTGAACTTTCTGCCTGTGCTGGCGTTGCTTCTGATCAGGCTTATAACAGGAGACACCTTCAGGACAATACCAATTTGCCTGTTAAATGCTGCACCACGAATAGCTACAGTCTTGGCACTGACTTAAAAACATCATGTTTTCCCTCCTTCTGATCTGTTAAAGACGGTGGTTCTTAGTTAGATGGTCTGATGTTTGTGAGGATGCAGATGGAGGCGATCAGCGCTGCTTTATAGGAACTTTTAAACAATGCTTATTCATAGCGTGTATGGCGTTTGTGCCGGAGTCCTTACCTCACAGGGCATGACAGCTAACATCACAAGTAGGAACATGGCACTGAAGAGATGCATCCTTGTCGAAATGATAGCGTCCCGGCCGACACTAGTTCCCGCAGCTCTTCCCCCCCGTTCTTGTGCCTTTACTGGGGCGGTTTCTTCAGATACAGAGGGATTCCTTTAATACTGTGTCGGCTGCGCGCCACCAGCCTCATCACCAGGACGCGCGGCAGCCCTCTCTGGCTCGGAAAAGCGACCAGCCGCGTGTCTTTTTTCTTTGGAGCATAGACTCTTTTGTGGGTAGCGAAAGCAAACGCTCCCAGTGGCAGTGTGCGAAACTCCCCAGATGCTGCGATCGAAGCGAAGCGGACAGTCGGTGAGTCAGTCAGTCAGCCAGCCAGCCAGCCAGTCAGCCAATCAGTCAGCCAGTCCTCTGTCCGTCCTGCAAAATAACTGCGACTGAGCGCGGAGCGCGGAGGAGAGTCGCAGAGGTTGGAAGGTGACTGCTGTGCTTGCAAGGTGCCGACGCTAGGAGCAGCACGTCAGTGTGCTTGCAGCCCAGTCAAAGAAGTACCACTCTTTGATGCAGCCAAGCTTGGCCGTGCGTGTGCGCGTGCGTATGTGTGTTTGAACGAGAGAGAGAGAGTGAGAGAGCCCTGCTTGCACAGACGATATTCTTTCCCCAGTGACTGATGGACAGTCAACTAAGATGGATGGATGGATAGATAGATAGATAGATAGATAGATAGATAGATATTTGCTTGCAGTGACAATGCTTTTTTCCACTACAGTGACAGACACTGCCAAGAAAGAGTTTGCCATTTAGTATCGATAATGTCTCCTTGCTCAGAAGCCCAATTGTGAATAAGTGTGTCATTGTAGGAGAGATCGGGGAAGTAGCTGTCAAATCTACATTAATACCATCAATTCAGCTCTGACGCATATCCAATTAGAAGATGCCAAAATAGAGGGATTCTCTGGGGTTTAGGGAAATGATAAAGATTATTCTTGCTCTGATTACAATGAAGATAATGAATGTCGTCAGCGAACAGAGATAATTAAATGATGGTTTGGCATTCTAATAACTATTTTCCAGGCTAGGTGAGGTTGCACATGGGTGTGCAAACAGCCTCTGTGGGCTATGTTTATGTTTATATGTATCTGTCCATGTGAGCCGTGTGACAGTGGCTGGATGGCGTGGGCCTATGATTCCCCTGCTTCTAGACAGGCTGTGTTTCTGGCTCCTGGTGATCCTGAATTGGTTATGAAAAACATAACAGCCTCCGCTGCCCACTCTGCCCTCGCCCCTTAATAACAGCTTGGTTTAAAACAAACCATTTTCACAAGGCAAATGCACAACATTTCACCTGTGGTGTGAATCCCTTTAAAGACTGACCAGTGTCAAGAAAACTGAATCCACAAAGACAGAACACAAAAAAAACCCCACTGTTGCTGGAAAGAGTGTGTTCAGCCCTCCCACCCACTCCATTTCCCTTTTTATGTCATTAAGCATCACATACAGAATGTGCCATATTTTCAACAACAGTGACCCAAGTAGATCCTCTGTGTGTGTTTAGTGACAGCTGGTACACGATGCACTGTTTTCAGTAATTTTTAAAAAATAGCTGAATTTTGGTTTTATATAACATTGTAAAAAACTATATTTGTACAACTCAAAATCAGTTTTTACTTGGGCTGCATCTAAAACTCTACAATATCTTAACATATAAACTCCTTTTTGTTTAAATGTCTACTATACATAAAGCAGTGGTGGGTGAAAGTTTATCTTTATAGAATAAAGCTAATGAGAGAATTGAAGACAGTGACAAATCACCTAGACACTGGGACAAACTGACCGTTTGTGGGGCATCTATACAAGGATTATGATTACTGAAACTGCATGAATAAAATATGTTAATTTATGGTTTTTATTGTGCAAAGCATTAATTACCACCTTTTTATTTTCCACTTCCATTTGGGTTATGTTTTTCTGTCCCGTTGTCCTTTTTATTTTTTTTCATAAAGGTCACCCATTTTAACTGGTAAAAATCAACAAAATGTTGCGCTCAAAACCCAAACCCTGTGGCTCCACTTTGCCGTGGCTTTTAAGACTTACAGCAGTTGTACTAGCTCATAACGCATTCAGAAAGGATTTCACATCAGACAGTGTGATGGTTTGTGCCTTCCAGCCCCTGCCCCTGTTTGGTTCAGCAGAGGGCCGACATTCTGCCCCCCTGCTGCTGCCCTCGGTGGCATCGTGCACACCCGTCTATTTTCCCAGCAGGAAAAACTATGAGGAAGTGAAATGCGAGGGTGGGGGGGTGGATGGGGGGTTGTGTACAAGAAAAGATGAAGGAAAGAAGAATGCAGGAATTGTTCTAGCCTGGCTGTGCTGTTGTTTTCACCACAGTTTGCATTTTACTGTATAACCCTGTGTTGTGCCTCCGCTCAAGACTTGTACAGTAGAGCACGAGGCTGAGAATAATAGAGAAGCCCAAGACTGCCAGGGTGAGTAAAAGTGATGTTGAGTCATTGCGTGGGGTCAGAGTGCCAGTATGTTTAATGGTCATGCCGAGGAAATGCACTGTACTAACAGACTCCGCCTTCCCTCTCGTGGCTGCTCCCCTCCATCTCCTCCTCTTTCTCCCTCCCTTGTTTCGGAGGTAAATGCAAACAAAGCATGACCCATTTGTCAAAAGATGCAGCATTTTTCTCTTTTTATCCCAGACTCAGCCCAAGAAGGCCGAGAGAGAGGAGAAAATAGACCTCCGGGGCGTCCGTGTGTTCTCTCAGGCGGGCAGGCATTATTTCCCTCTCTCTCTTCCTGTCACCTCACATGTGACTGCACTGTGCGAGGCAGATGTGGCATAAAATCACCAATAATTTTATATTTGTGTGTGTGTGTGTGTGTGTGTGTGTGTGTGTGTGTGTGTGTGTGTGTGTGTGCGCGCGCGCGCGCGCGCGCGCGTGTGTGTGCGCACGCGCATGTTGCTGCGATATTTGAGGCGATGCAACCTATCTACTATTTTGAAGTGGCCTGAAGACTAAAATTAACAACCACCAGCGCTGTGCTTCTGTGGATGTGTGAGTGTTTGTCTCTGACTGCCTACAGGCACACTGCTTGTCAAAAAATAAGGTTCTTAAGTCTTAAAACACAACTGTTTAGATGGGATTACTCGCACTGAGCCACCGTTGCCAAGCCTGTCATTAAATAGATTTCCAGGGGTTGATTCTCTTCAAATACAGTATACAACAAAACTGAGCACACCCCAGGCTAGTATCACTAAAATGTTAATTACAGAGCTTGTCCATTTAATAATTTTTTGTTTTTAGCAAGAAAAGACAGAAGCCAGTTAACTTTTAAAAACAGAAATGTTTGATATTCATTAAATTTTTTAATATTTTACGTCAGACTTTATTTTTGACTCGATTCTCCTGAGCATGGATGATACCAGTCTTGTAGAAATCTGCGGAGAGATGTTCAACCATTCATCACATGTTGCTGTTCTTTTCTGGAGGGGGTTTCGTTGCTCTACCTGTCTCTTTAAAATAGAAGCCCCATATCAGCACATTCCCACTTCCATGTTTCACAGTGAGCGCTGCTCAGTCCTGGCCAGGTCCGCTCCAAACACGCTGGACCTCATCTGATCCAAACAAATTTATTTTTGCTTTCATGTGCTGCCAATACTCAACAGGCCTCATTTCATGTTTAATGTTGCAGTTTAGTGAGCAGTTGGTTTCCTCTTGGACATTGTGGCGTCGTTTCTCGTTGAATGGCTACTCCGCCTTCTGTCATTGGTTCTTCCTATACTTCCCAACCGCTGCTGCAGTCTGGTTCTTCACTTATTCCTTACCATGTGGGGTCGTGCTACATTACCACGTTAAAACTGAGGAAGCTGTGGTCGTTTGCAGGTTATTTTATTCCTTTGTTTGTTTAATTACCTGTAACTGGAAACTACAGTGAGCTTGTCCTGTGGGGCCTGAATTTCTAACCTTGCTTGTTTTTAAATATAAAATAATACAGTTATTGCATGACACAGTTCTGAATATTAAACATTGTAGTGATATTGCACAGGGGTGTACCCAGTTGTGTTGTATACTGTAATCGGAAAGTGAGAAAGAATTTTAAACATGAACTGTGGTGGAGCAGAGCTGGAGACAGAGGAACTTAGCATTTAGTTGATGGTAACAGTAAATATTAAACAGGTGTGTAGCCCCTGTGATTGACTAGATCGTAGATCAACACACACACACACACACACAAACACACGGCCAAATTGGATTTTTTGAAGTTGGATTATGAGTCGCTCTATCCATCCAGCAAACATTGCAGTCTGTCTTATAACGGAGCTTATGGTTGTTATTGATCTTCGTAATGCTGCTGCTGCTGCTGGTGCTGCTGAGTTATTATGAACTGAAAGACCATATGCTTCCTGAAATGATCCAGAATGTTGAATCTACATTAGGTAGTCCAGTGGGCACGCAGGATAATGTTAAGCTTGTGTAGCTCTCAGTCTTTGGTTTAAATTTAATACTCGCTGATTAATAGACATACAGACAATCTCCCACATACACAAGCAATTCACGACAACATCAACATGTCAATAAGCACACAGATGGAGAAGTCTTGACACCCTGACACTACTCCAAACATAACACAGATATCTAAGCCAACACAAAAGCCTTATGCAAACATTACGACAGCATGCATCTCTCATTTGACAGCCATGCTTTCTAATGAATGTCTAATCAACACGGGCCAATGTAAACAGCATGAGACACCTCATTCAGCTGTCTTTGAACAGCCAAATGGACTGCCACAGCTCACACTCTCCCGCCTGCTGAGTTTGTCTTTCCACTTCACTCATGGAAAGTCATTGTAAATCTAGGCACTCATTTTGAAAATAGAGAATTCCTGGATTTCAGACAGAAATTTGCTTTACACGACGTAAAACTCCATTTATGGCAGGACTTATCAAAAGCTAATATTCTTAGAAATAAAAATGTCAATTTTTGATCAGTGTTAAAACAGCTTACTAGCCCTGCCCTTCCCTTTAGACGGATGAAGAAAATCCTCATGTATTTTTATCTGGAATAATACAAAACAAGTTAATGGTGGTGAAGCTCAACGAACCATTGGGTCAGAAGGTTAAGAGTGTTCAGTTGCCATAGCAATGTGCGCTTGAGTGGCCGAAGGGAAAGGTGTGAAACTCTCAATGGCTGCCTGGAGATGGAATTAAACATTGCTTTTCACACCCTCTCTTGTACTGTCTCACTTTACTACCTGTGCATAACCAAGGCAACCGGGGCAAGGACAGCTCAGGTTCAGCCGAAGTTTCTGAGAAGAGGCCCCGCCATGCTTCATGTCCGCGCCTCGCCATAATTCAGCAAACATCATCAATCATCATCTGGATGAACTGCACGGCAGTCTGCTCTTGTTGCTGAATCAAAACAAAACACCAGGCGAATGGCTGCCCTCCACAGACCCACAGAAACGTGAAGAAATGAGGGGAGGCACAGATTGGCAGATACATAGAGATGGTCTGCCAAGAGGTCCATCTTTTAAGTGAAGCCACTTTGCGTGCGCACGCAAGCGCGCGCACACACACACACACACACACACTGTCACATCTGCACATCGTTTCATCTTGAACCCTTTCTCCCCTTCCACTTCCCCTCCTGCATCTCCCTCCGTTTCCCTCCTTTTTCTGTCCCTCCCACAACGAGCGGTACTAAGATGCTCCCTGAGTTGTAGTCTGTAGCCCGTGTTTGTGTTTAATTGGATGAAAAGATGATGCATAATGCGGGAGGAAAGAAACATGAGGGAACTAAAGTCCATGTCGCCTGCGGCAATAGAAACCAGCAGCTATTTGTTGTTGACATTTTTCTCTACTGTTTTTTCTGCTCCGTTGAAACAGCGTCAGCTCTGTGTTTTTTCATGCATTTAGTTCTCTTTTCCCCATTGCAGCCCGTCTATGGTGTTAAGTTCTGGAGCATCACAAGATTTCACTCTCCACTGCCACATTCTCAAGGGTGTGTGTGTGTGTGTGTGTGTGTGTGTGTGTGTGTGTGTGTGTGTGAGCGTGTGTGTGAGCGTGCGTGTGAGCGTGCGTGCGTGCAAGTGAGTACATGTGTTTGTGTGTGCAGCATGTAGCGGTGTAGTGTTGTCTCTGAAGTGCTAGAAGGAGGGCTTTGAAGTGCGTCTATTGGAAAAGAGTACAACCACGTTGTCTCCATTAGGGACACGGCGGTGGATGGTGTTTACCTCTATTGTAAATAACCTGCAGCACCCAGTGTTCATCTTCACTCCCATCACACTGGAGCAGGGCCTCAGGTGATAATGCTTGTCCTGTAGTTGTAATTTGGGGGAAATTATGCAAGAGGGAAGTTGCGAACCTGAAATCTAAAATGGATTTGGAAGAGAACAGGAGAAGAAAGGGGGATGCCTCATACAATACCTGCATCTGAGCTGTAATGTCCCTCTCACCAATAATAAGGAGGGCATGGAGAAAGGTAATAATAAGCTCTTCAGAGCTTTGTGCTTATTCTTAAAGTACATGCAGCAAACACACCTCTTCCGTTATAGTGCCCTTTGTTAACACTCACTTCTGGCTGTACTTTATCTCCCAGCAGCCATTTGGACTGACAATTCACAGCATCTCATACCTGCTGCGTCCTTGTGCTCTTATGGTACCAGTTATTTTCAAAAGACGAAACCATGACAGAGACCGAGAGGAAGAGAGGCAGCGATAAAGAGCGAGACACTAGTAGGATAAAAGAATGGTTTTACATAATTAAGCAGATAGAAGTGATTACAGCAGCTTATCCACAGAGCACGAACTGCGCACATTCAGCCTCATTATGAAGTTAAAGACTCCAAACTGTCGCTGATGGCTTAATTACAGTTCCACAGTGGAACAAATGCTTTAGAGCCATTACTGCAATTCACAAACCTTTTCCTGAACACACAAGCAGTCATCAGAGAAGGTGCTTCCTTTCTTCCCTAATGTTTGTTTTCTGTTTGTTTTCATTCTCACTTTCCTCATGCGCATTCCTCTCCCCTCTGCCCTTGATGATCAAACACTGCTTCTCTCATTTGCCACTGGATACTGTTGTGACCAATAATGCAGGAAAAGGCAAAGGAGAGACTGGCCTTTTATACTGCTCGTCTTCAACCTGACTCTCCCAAATCCTCACTGAGGCCTCCTCCAGTCTTTTGTACTGTTAGTTATATAGTGGTTGGAGGCTGAAGTTGTCCCTCCAGCTTCCACAGTGCTGCCAACACTGCCGAGCTCCACAGAGGCAGGCCAGCAGGCAGCAGAGTGTGGACTCAGCACTTCTCGGGAGTTAGTGTCCAAGGCCAGGCACCGGGGCTTTTATTCTCCAGTCCGCTTCTGCATTATTGAATCAGGGGACTGCCTTAAACCGACACAGCCGAGAGGCAAACATGCAGATTTGATAAATCGATGTATTGCAGTGGAACAGTGTGGAAGAGGAAGGCAAGCGGCAGAGGGACACTGGCAGGACTGGATCAGATAGAGAGAGAGAGAGCAGTGAATATCTTCTTTATGCCTCACCCACTTATCTTTCCATTGCAGATATATACATTGAGACATACATACAGAAGTCCTGAGACACCTACATTGCATCTCACTCCTATATACACACACGCACACACACAAAACATATATAGATACAAAACACACACACACACACACCCGTGCTCCCTCCCCTGAAGGCCTTCATTAGATAAAAGGAAAACAGCTCTTTCCAGAGCTACAGTGCAATTATTCAGTGTAGTCAAGCATGTCTCTGTGTGACAAAGCAAATTGCTTTTTTCGGTTTGCTGTTCCTGATACAGATAGGGCTTTCAAAATCTGAGGGGAAGCCTCGCGCCACTGCTCCCAACGCTGCAAGAGATAGCGGCAGTTATTTACCCCACTGTGTGAGCTTGTGTTTACAGATGACTTCACGCATGCCTGTGCGCTGTGTATTTGTGTGCAGATAGCAGCATTTTTGCTGTACATAGTGGTGGTGTGTGACAATCAATCACTTTTGTTCCTTATTGCATTTCAGTAAAATCTGGTTTGATTGATAGAGGGGGCCGGTGTGACGTGGTGCGTTATGGTCCGTGTAGAGGAACTTGATGCCCTGTGAGCTACGTGGATAATTATCCAGCGCAGAGTGAAAACAGGCAGGCACCTGCTGAAATGATGCACAGTTGAGGAGACACCAATGCGCCAGGCTTCTGTTAAGTACCTGGAATGTTTGTAGCTGTACTTCATTTTATTCCTGTGTGGATGATGGGATGTTTTACAGCTGGTTTCATTAAGAACTATACCCATTACATGAAAATATGACCAGGGTGACAAGCTCTACCGTAAGTGCAAAAGCACTTCTCAAAACATTCCTGGTTCCCACAGATTCCTGGGCTTGTTTGGGGGTTGAGACTTGGGATCCTTGTGGCAAAAGTAATTGGCAAGGTCATTCGTATGAAAGTGGCCTGAGAAATACACGGCCACTTTCTCAGGTCTGGCAGATGATTTCCCTTCCCTTCATGTTAGGGTGAGTAAGGGAGCTGTTCATGGCCACTGACTCCTTATTTATCTTATCCCTGCTCCCTCCAGTAGGGTCCCAATCAATATCCAGGGACTTGAAGCAAGAGAGGGAGACAGAGGACAAGTCATTTGGAGAGAGGCACAGTGAAAGAGAGCGCAAGGACAGAGCAGAGCGTGGAGATTTATTCGTGCTGCCTGTCGGTTTGTGGCTACACACAGCGAGACAAATGCTTATGGGAAGCTTCAGGAATCTCCTATGTGATTTTGGACCACTTCAATTGATTTTGTAATGATTTTCATTTCTGTACAATATTGACTGCCTGTATATTAGTCAGAGGTAATCTTAATTTATGATGGCACGACTGACTGGAATTGGAAAACAGAGCAATGAATGCTTGGCAGTTATTGGGAAGCTTTATTTCTTATTTAATTTTCAATACGTTACTCACTGTGATGTTATACAGCAAGTAACCTGGACCCTATATAATGCCTAGCACTATGATGCTGGTGGCAGATTGTGTGAGGCAGAAGAGCAGGTTTTAACCTCTTCTGACTCAGAAGGAAATATTGATTGTCATCTGCTGTCCCGCCACCAAGGGACCTGGGGAGAGCTTGAAGCAACACTACATGTCCAAACACCCAGGAATCTAGCTGCTTGCTAGTCCGTTGCCATAGAGACATGTTGTTGTCATGCCGACAAGCTATCCAGTACGTAATGTGAAAAAAACAAGGGATGAGGCGAGAGGATCCGACCATAGAGAGGCTCCCAACTTCGCTGTGGGGTGGTGGGATGGCAGTGCCTTTGAAAATCAGTCACCTCTCAGGATGTGAGTGCACAGTGATCAGACATGGAGGGGCTGGAAGATGCATTAGTATTAACACAGAGTTGGATCAAGATGAAAGGCACAAAGAAAAAGAGTGGGAAAGCTAGGAGAGGCAGCGGTTGACACTTTATAAAGAAACGTGAGATAGAGATTTGGCATGAAACTGGAGGTAGAGAGGAGGGATTTCATGTTCTTTTTTTTTTTCCTGCTCACCATACAAGTAGTCTGAAGAACCCTGCATGGGCACTTCAAAATACTGATGATTTATGCCCGTCAGTGCTGTCCATATGTGCCTGGAATATCTGATCAACTCCACTGATGTAGCCCTGCGCCTGCTGCGGGAGGGATAGTGGGATGGAAAGAGGCAGGGAAAGAGGGAGTGAGAGAGGATGATAAAAAAAAAAAAATAACGGGACATACAGAGTACAAATAAGCAGAGGATGGGATGAAAGAAAGAACAAAGAAAGAGCAAGAGACAGAGAGAAACAGGCACATAGGGGTATATGAACATAGACTGACAATCGAGTGAGAGATGATATAAAAAAGAGGCTAACGGAGAGAGAGAGTGAGAGAGAGGGAGAGAGTGAATGAAGGACAGATAAAGGAGGAGTGTGGCTGAGCTATGTTGGGCCCCATGGAAGCCACTGACCACTCTAATTATCCTTGATTTTCTTCAAACATGGCTGAGGCATTGTGAGCCGGTCCCCTGGGACACAACCCACTCCTCATTTTCTCTGAGATTCAATTCCACTCCATCCTCCTCTGTCTTTTACATATAAAACACTTTCTTCAATTATTCCTCCAACATTCATATCTGTATTATTCGACGCCTTTGCCTATTCAGAGTGACTGCTCATTTCGCCCCGCTCTAATGTGACTAGAATCAATCCCAGGATCATTCCAAGATAGGCAGAGAGAGTGAATGTGTGTGTGTGTGTGTGTGTGTGTGTGTGTGTGTGTGTGTGTGTGTGGTTGTTTGTTGAGTATGATTGAAGACAAGACACAGAGTGAGATTGGAGAAAAAGACAGACCAGTAGAGGGAGGGCAATATAATTTAAAGGTGTGTGTGTGTGTGTGTGCGTGTGTGCGTGTGTGCGTGTGTGTGTGTGTGTGTGTGTGCGTGCTTGTGTGCTTTTGTGTGCTTGTGTGTGCTTGTGTGTGCATGCAAGAGTAAGGCCAAGGAAGTAAGTATACAGGAGTATGTGTTTGGTGTAATGAAGGTGTTTCCAACTCATCCTTGCCCTTCTCTCTCTCTCTCTCTCCCTCGTATAGGACAGCATGGTTTATTTGAGATCAAATGAGGCTACAATTACACAGTGGATGCCTTTCTCTCTCGATCGATTACAAACAAAAGGAGCATTCCATCAGACTCTTTTAACCGGAGGTGCTGCTGCATGCAATGCCGTCTTACTGGCTCATTGTTCCTTCGCTTTGAATCTCACAAGAAAGGAGAGTTAGCTTTAAGAATAGCGAGAGAGGGATTTTCAAATGGATGCTCTCCGCACAAACAGACGTTTAGCGCTGAATTGAAATTTTGAATGAGCAGTCTTCATGCATTACCATTTCTCCTCCTGAGAAGGTGGTTGCTGCAGCTCAGAAAGTCTTCAGATGATGTTGTATGCTAATTTCCCATACAGAAATGTAATATAGGACATATACAGTATGTCCTTTATCACGAGTGATGTTGCCATGTATGTCACCTATAAGGGGAGATATTTTTGACATCCTCTGAATATATGAAAATATAAGTTTATAATATACACTCACCGGCCAATTTATTAGGTGCACCTGTTCAACTGCTCGTTAACGCTCGTTTACAAAGGATTGGTCTGAGAAAGAGAAGATATCCAGTGAGCGGCAGTTCTCTGGACGAAAATGCCTTGTTGATGCCAGAGGTCAGAGGAGAATGGCTTGTTCGAGCTGATAGAAAGGCAACAGTAACTAAAATAACCACTCATTACAACCGAGTAATGCAGAACAGCATCTCTGAATGCACAACACGTGGAACCTGGAAGCAGATAGGCTACAGCAGCAGGAGGCCACACTGGGTGCCACTCCTGTCAGCTAACAGGAAACTGAGGCTACAGTTCACTCGGGCTCACCAAAATTGGGCAATAGAAGATTGGAAAAACGTTGCCTGGTCTGATGAGTCTCGATTTCTGCTGCGACATTGGTAGGGTAGGGTCAGAATTTGGTGTAAACAACATGAAAGCATGGATCCATCCTGCCTTGTATACACGGTTCAGGCTGGTGCTGGTGGTGTAATGGTGTGGGGGATATTTTCTTGGCACACTTTGGGCCCCTTAGTACCAATTGAGCATCATTTAAACGCCACAGCCTGCCTGAGTATTGTTGCTGCCCATGTACATCCCTTTACGACCCCAGTGTACCCATCTTTCGATGGCTTCTTCCAGCTTGACAACGCGCCATGTCACAAAGCTCAAATCATCTCAAACTGGTTTCTTGAACATGACAATGAGTTCACTGTACTCAAATGGCCTCCACAGTCACCAGATCTCAATCCAACAGAGCACCTTTTGGGATGTGGTGGAACTGGAGATTTGCATCATGGATGTGCAGCCGGCAAATCTGCATCAACTGCCTGATGTCATCATGTCAATATGGACCAAAACCTCTGAGGAATGTTTCCAGCACCTTATTGAATCTATGCCACGAAGAATTAAGGCAGTTCTGAAGGCAAAAGGGGGTCCAACCCGGTACTAGCAAGGTGTACCTAATAAAATGGCCGATGACTGTGTATGACATGCCCATAGTAAAATTTGTATATATATATATATATAAATATTTATGATCAATTTTTATATGGTATAACATGTTGCAAGCATTTAATTTATGAATGCAAATTTATTGAAACAAAATACATATAAAAAGTCTATATGCCAATTAATAACAAAAACATGTTTTCCTTATTAATTTCTCATTAATTATAAGCATACATTTGCATATTGGTTGCCTATGAAATATTTTATGTTATGTATAACAAATATGAGAAGAAGTAGAGCAACTTCATTATAGGGAGTTGAAATCATGTGTGTTTGTTATTGAGCAGTAACAGGAAATAAAAACTATTGTGATATTCTAACACAATAAATCTTCACATTTAATTGAATTCATCATAATCATGTAGGGAAAATTGGAGTAATATGACACAAGAACCTATATCACGGTTTTGAGGTGTATATCAGTATTAAGTAAGTTAATCTACCATATAATTAAAGCGGTAGGCAGTCATTTTCCACAATAAAAATGAAAAAGTTAATTAATATGATAGCAAACGTGCTGTCTGGCTGAGTTGAATCGACTTGAGTTTTCTTTGCCAGATAATCTGTGTTATCGTTGTGCCTGTTACGCGTCTGAAACACACTGCCAGCATGTCTATGACCTGCAGCTTGCCCGTTATTTCCTGCCTTCCTGATTCAGCCCTTCTGCTTTGACAGCCTGCCGACATTAAATACATTTTGATCATTGTTCTGAATAAACTGCCTGTTAAGCCCAACTGCCAAGTCCTTTGTAAGCATTTGAGTCCAGGGGATGTCCTGTTGTGAGATACTCTGGAACATAGATCCAAATGAAAAAGAGCAACAGGGGCATCGCACTGAAGTTCTCACTCTCACTGCATGCGAGATATAACATGTAGGTATCAGCAGCACTAGCATCCCTTTCACATCATTAACTTTCACTTTACTTAAAGCAGATTTAAGGATGTTACTGCCATGTATAGGCAGGCTGTAATCTTGACTGTTTAACAAACTGTCAGTACTGTAAATGTGTATGTGGTGCACATTTGTGTACATTTGTGTAAAAAAAAAAAAAAAAAAAAAAAACGCAAACTGGCAGATTGACTGTAGCTGTGATGTGGAGATGCTCTCTCCACCTTGCTACTGAGACAGGTAGCCTTTCATGATTTTCATGTTACAGCCGTCTTGGTTCAAAATGAAACCAGTGCGCTGAAATCAACACATTTCACACCATATTTGTATTTTCACGCATCAAGCCTCGGCTCAGTCGAGCTTCAAACATAACTATGTTACACAATGTTGTCTGTGAGTGAGTTAAGTAAACAACAGACTTCAGTACGACCAGAAAACTCACTCATCTTCACTGCAGACCCTTCACAGCTGCAGGGGGTGATAATTAGAGAAAGCTACAGATTTACACTTTCATATGTTGACTGTGATAGATAACTTGTGAGTGTGAGGTTTCAGTGATGTTTCGCTATCGTTGACTGTAGACATTCATTCTTAGTATTTGAAATTATAAGTGTTGGGACTCAATCATTCAATAGACCAAATGTTTCTTTGCTCCACTGGACAAAGGAACTCACACTCCACAGTTCCTCACCGTTCACACCTGGGGATGACCCTTCCCCCCACGGACCTTACTGGCCAGCCATGGCCAGCGTGTGACATGTGACCCCCAAGGGTGTCACCAAACAAAACCAGTCTTCTAGACCCCTTCTCTCTCTCTTCCCTTCTTGGCTTGCTCTGGAGAGCAGCTCCAACCCTCTCCTCTCGGTTCTTCATGTAACCGCTACATTCAAAAGGGCAACAAGGCCCCAGCCCAGGTCAGCTCTGCTACCTGAGAAACTAGCTCTCTCGCCGGCCTGCAACCAGCAGCCTGCAAACACTCTTCTCCTCCACAGCAGCGACCTGCTTCGGATTAACTGTGAGTGAACCAAATCCTCTTCAGAATCAGCGGCTACAACACAAGGCCAGTTGATTTTCCAAGCAACAGGAGTCGTAGCAGAGTTGGCATGGAACAGCTAACTCTGTGAGGAGAACAAAGGAGATAACAGCAAGCAACACAGCCAGACAGGACTTTACTCCACCAGGAAACCTCCCAACTCACTGGATTTTACAAAACACTGGAAAGGACCTCTTTGCTTGTTCCAAGGATCGGGTAACGTTAACGGACTGGGCCTAACCTCTCCCAGCACAGCATAGCACAGCACAGCATAGCTAATCAGCAGAAGCCTTAACTTTGTTAATGTACTTGTTGATTGATGTCTTGTTGTTGTGATGTTGGCTTAGGTCGTGGTCAGTCATACAGTTAATCGAGTACTCGTATGTTCACACACATAGCAGTACGTCTCAGTCCTAGAACCTGCATGAAGCTAACCTTCCCCCTCTAACCTGGTACCTTTAGATTACATGAGCTAGGCTAACAAAGAAACTCACACCTAGACATTGTGTTTTACTCTGCTCCATTGTAAATAAATGCCTTTTAAGTATAACTACTGGTGTGTTTAATGTTGCACAAGCGTGAATACTGCCAACCTCTACTCGGTAGAATTCGAATCCTTCAACTTTAACTTACTGTTGATATGGTAATTTAATTTACAGTTAGTAAGCTAATGGTTAATCAGAGTTCCAGATTAATGGTAATAAATTGAGACTAAAACCATATTGTCTATTTTGCCTATTAGTTTATGCTGGTGCCCCGTGAACTTTAATTCATTTTAAAGTTATTATTTAATATTAATATTTTTAATATTAATATTTTCTTAATTTGTGATAGCCAATAAATTGATAAACAACCGAAATCTAACATATTTGGTGTCCAGCTCATGAGGTAGAGTACTGTTAACATAATGGTGCCCAGGTAGAGCTCAGACCCAACATAAGATAACATTAAGTGTGTCGATGCTATTCCGCTATCTGCTATGTTGTCATTCAGCAACCAAGGTCCTGTCAAATCCATTCAATTGATTGTAACTGAAATAGTAGTGGACACCATTCACATTCTGCTCCTGTGCGACTAACAGAGGCACAACAACGAACACTGGGTTCTTCCTTTCTCCTTTTATATTTCTTACCACCAGCTGCGCTAACCTGAATGTGGTAGGAAAAAGAATGATGACATGTTTCACTGATAAAAAGAAAAAGGTGTTCAAATTTATTTTTCTTATAATGTGTTGACAGCTTTTGAAATAGAAATAGATGTTTTAAATCAACACAGCAAATATCGTCATTGTTATTCATATTTCAATTTGTCACATCAGACGTACATTGTTCTCTTAGATAAGCTTCCAGCTCTGTCCACAATGTGGCCCAAACCAAACGTGTTCCCAGCCTGATTTCAAGGAACACCATTCACAGTGTGATGTCCTTGTAAAACTATGCAATCACCACTGGATTGCAGAATTATTCTGTATGCAATTTATTTTGAAGAGCAACGTGAAACAATTATAAAACTAATGAAACACACGTGTGTACGTACAGCTTCTAGGTCACCTTGTGGTAGAGTTTTAACTTTCTTGCCAGGTTGTCAGAGGCAGACAATAAAGGTGGCAGGAATTTCTTTAACACAATAGTTTGACAGGACTTAAAAAAGTGAATATCGCTCCTTCTGTAGCCTTTTTGCACCTTTTTGCACTCTGAGGCCTCATTCAGAATTTACATCTGGCAGGTGTTTCCATATTCACTAAGGGTCTTGCCCCAGTGGGAGCAGTCTGAGCACACAGGTAATAGGCACACTGCACTCATGCTGTCAGGGGAAAGGCAGGATTGGCCTCCACTCCATAGCAGGCACAGAGGACCAGATGAAGGGGTGATGATCTCTGTGTGTGTGTGTGTGTGTGTGTGTGTGTGTGTGTGTGTGTGTGTGTGTGTGTGTGTGTGTGTGTGTGTGTGTGTGTGTGTGTGTGTGTGTGTGTGTGTGTGTATGC
>NW_019524233.1:132113-132503 GCF_002814215.2 Seriola lalandi dorsalis
AGTTTCTTTGTTTACCGCCATCTTTGTAGTCTTCTTTGTTCAGGTCATGTGGTCACAGTGACCACTTTGAGTCAGCCATCTTGCCTTTGTCTGTGTCTCCACAGACACACACACATACATACACACACACACACACACACACACACACACCTGTATATACTAGGTTAGACATTGTATTTTACTCTGCTCCATTGTAAATAAATGCCTGGGAATTTTGGAATTTTGGGAAAATTTTTTAGTCCACCACAGGAGTAAACGTCCAGGTGTACTTACAAACAAGTGCACTGTGGTGAGAATTGGTTTACTAATTTTACCTTAAGTAATATTAGACGTCCTCCAGTTATTAATAGCTAACACTTAAGCCTTAGTATCAAGAGCCTGCTATTGTTG
>NW_019524233.1:132523-229721 GCF_002814215.2 Seriola lalandi dorsalis
GCATGCATGCATGCATGTGGTCGTGGGCACATCTGCATGGGCTTGTGCATACATTTATGTGTTTTCGTGCTTATGCGTGTTTATGTGCGAGTGTGTGTACACATAGGGGAAGGGCTGTCGTTCCAGTCTGCTGGCTGACAGACAGTCTCTTGGTTAATGAGCAGCTGTCGGCCATCACTATTCATGAGCCCTGTCACTCACCTTCTCTCTCAAAGCACCAGCACCTGAAACCCTGAAACCCAGAGTCTCTCATTAGCTCGGCAGCAGCCTAGGCATCAACACACAGTCTCTGGAACGCAAGCATACATTCATTCTACAACATAACCGTAATACTTGTACACGTGTAAAGATGTAAAAGAAAAAAACAAAAAACATACAGCACAAAGAGAGCGTCGTTGGAGCCTGCATATTCAACAGAATTCAAATTGAAGCGCTGTGGTTTAAACAGAGAAGCTCTGGTTTATTCGGGCAGCAAAGGAGTCAGTCAGTACATCACTGCACTTTCATCTGATGCTGAAACAGGCATGCACATGAGACTTGACTAGAAATGGCTGTTTGATGTATCCTAGAGGAAATGCAGGGGGGAGTAGGGGTTTAACTAAAGACCTCTGTTTGTGCTGCACAGTATGTGGGACAGTCAAAGAAAATGAAACAGCCGCACGAAGACTTTTCTTAATGACAGCGGCTTTATGTTAACGTCGGCTTGCTTTTTCTTACCTTTATACTTGTCTACTATAACCCAGAAAAACAGGTCAGGGTTTATGACATAAGACAGACACTTCTATCTTTACAATATTCAACAATCTGCTGTATTTAGTTGAGATGCTGAATTTTAGAGATGGCCTTGGCACATAGTTGCCATCATTTTTTAACTCAAGGTGCTCTGCTGATTGAGAAGTGATCATCCTATCAGATACTGCTTCGATTAAAAAAGATTTATATCATTCATTATACAATGATTATTATTAGTAATTCAGCATTCCCAACTCCTTCTGATTACTAAACCCTCCAGTAGCACCTTTGTGTGACCAAACTGTGGGTATGCGCTGCATGTGTGCATGTGTGCATGTGTGAGTGAGTTAAAGCGAAGGCATGGGTCTCTTGAGCTGCAATGTGTGATCATATATATACAGTACGTAACAAAGAGAAAAACTAGGTTGAAAGAGCAAATCAGAGTTAGTGAGAAAGACAGACGTAGAAAAACAAGTGACTGCGAGAATAATTCCCAATTGCAGATTCAGAATATTGCTTCCTGTCTCAGGTTGGTTCTGAATTATTGAAGAGCAGCAGAGTCAGACCCAATTGTACTCATTACTGTGAAACATATGAAAGCATAATTCAAACGTTACCAGCTGCACCGACGAGTGGATAGAAAGAGATGCACTTTACCCCCTCAGCAAGTTTATTGATTACTCGGCCTTATCTATTTTGCCCGTATAACTACAGAGAGATTTCGTGGCATTTGCAATTATGTGCAAGTGACAGAAAACACATTGCTGCCTCCAACCACTATATGAGTTTCAGCACCTTCATACCTCAAACAAGGTATTTTGTCTATATCTCTCTTTAGACTAAATGAGGCCTTTGAATACCAATTCTTCCCTGTTCTGTCACGCAACAAGCTCTGCTTCCCCTGCAACTCACCTCTGCCTTGCAAGATTTATGAAAAGTGTCCAGGTGCCCATGAAATGCTGCCACGTCTGATTCTCCATGACAGAATAACAACCGTGTCAGTGCCGCTACAGGAACTGATACAGGACAGGGTGCATTGATCATTCCGAGAGGGAGAAAGAAGGACAGGGAGAAGAAAGGGGCGGGAGAGTGAAGGGGAAACGGGGCGGAGGGGTGACAGAGTGAGAGGTGGAGAGGATGTCTTTGCATGCAGGACACAGACACAGAGCAGCCAGACTCATCGAGGTGAATGGAAACGATTAGTTTCCCTTGCTTTTCAGTTGAGGTCTGGGCCAGTGCACTCCCACAGCTGAATCACTCCGTCTCTGTCTCTCGAGCGCTCGTTCCCTCGCTGCCTCCGCTGATTTATGGGAGAAAATCATCTCTATTGAGCGATGGGGTCATGCAGTTACCACTCTCTCTCTCTCACTCACTCACTCACTCACTTACTCTCACTCGCTAACAAATCAGAAGCACACACACACACACACACACACAAATACACAAAGCCGAATACAGGTCTCCTGTGACTATTCCTCCTGTTTTCCTGATCAGGGCTAAGTTTGTTCATTAACACTGTCTGCCTTGGATTTATGAACAGCTGTGCCTGCTTAAATTGGCCTGAGTGATTCATACAATACAGGCGTGTCTAGTGATTGACTGTCACTCTCTTTCTCTCGCTTCCTGCCCTCTCGTTCCCCTCATCCTCCCTGTTTCTCACCATGTCCCTCCCCTTACTCTGGTAAATAAGACACCACTGATTACTTTGGGTGTCTGGGGGAAGCTTGCAGACAACTCAGTCCTCCTTTAACTGAGGACTAAGTTAAGTGAGGATGGCATGCCTGTAGTAGTGGTTGTGGTTGTGGCTGTGGATGCTGAGAGCTGCAGCAGACGGCAAATTAGGAGTAGGGCGTCTGTGTGTCTGTGTGTGTGCGTAGGAGGCGGCGGGGGTGTTCTCAAGCTGTGTGTTTGAATCTGGGCTCTCTGTCTGCTAGATAATCATCTGACACTCTCTCAGACGCACAGGGCCTTGGGCTTCCAAACCATCACCAAGCTCTTTGTCCACTCGCCCAGGGATTTCTATTGCCCTCCCTCGTCTTGAAGTAATTTTTTTCAAACTGCTTTACTAATGTTAGCTTTGTCGATAAGCTTTTTTGATAGAAAAGGCATCTACGGAAATGATTCCCTCTACCCTCCGTGAGATAAAGGAGCTGAAGATGGGACCTGGCAGGAGAGGTGCTTGCATGCACACTAATAAGAGCCCCCACCCACCCACACCGCCGCTCAGCCGCAAATACTCCTTGATGCAAATGCCTGTGCACGTGTTTGTGTGTCTGTGTGAAAGTCATGAGCATGTTCGTCGCAAGCTAGAGATGATCGGAGCCATTCCACCACCGTACAGTACAAGATGCTAAACTGAGAGCAGCGTTCACGCGCACATCAGCGGCGTGGAAAATAATTTCTGCTGTTATCTACTGTGACACGACATCCGGATTCGGGTGGATGTGTGTTGAGACCAAGGGAACGTCCCTGCTCACCCGGAAATATGGATATTCATATTCCGCTGACTCGCTGTCATTAATCTGAATGTCTGTTTAAGTTGTTCATTTCTCACTGTGACTTTTGTGACACGTTCAGCTTAGTTAGAATCAGCGTCACAGGAGAGGAGCTGAGGGCAGGGGAGAAGAGAGAGAGAGAGAATACAGGAGGGAGACTAGACAGTCCAACAACCAACAAAGAAAAATCTGTAACATTTTCAACTTGAGAATAATGAGGCAGAGATGTGAGAGGAGCATGAGGGAGACGGAGCCACACAGAGGGAGAGGGAGAGATGAGAGATGGAAAGAGAGAGGCAGTCTTGTTTCCAACATGCAGCAACTAAGGATCTCGCAGCCTGTTGGTTATGTACTCCTACTCATCAGCACTTTACTACAGACCCACAACTCCAAGCTCAAAAACTTGACGGAAGAGCTGGGAACAGCAGTGTAGAGTTGACTGAGAGCTTAGTTCAAGAGTACACCTTAACATTTTCAGATCCGCACGGTGAAGCTTACAACAAGGCAACAGCAGATATCCTGTATCTAACGCAGATAATGTTGGAACATCAGCGTGCGTCAGATTCAGCCTCTAGATACGGCAGGAGAGATACCACAAAGATAATACAACAATCCTGTTCAGAGTGTATTAAAAGACTGAGCGCTACCTGGGGAGTTGTCTCCCAGAGATCGTGCTCTCAATCAATATGCCTACTTTGCCTTTTGATAGAAAATTCAACTTATTTATGTTTCACCGGCATGAAATTCAAAAGTCACAACCACTTGTTCAGATGTTTTTTCACTTTACAAATGTTAATGTTAAGCAATCCTTATCTGTCCTCTTCATTTAAAGGCTTTACAGGAGCTTTTCGTAAGTTTTGCTTTTGCTGCATAGCTGACATTAGCATTAACAGCCAGTCTGGAGGAAATGTTGCGAGTTCAGCATCAAACTTCACTCCAGCGATGGAGAGCAACGTCAATTTTAACTCTTGTCTCTATCACATCTTTTTTAGCACGCTAACCAGCTAGCCCCGGGCCGTCTCGTCATTTCCCAAAAGTGACTCGCTCTAGCCTCAGATCTGCCATGAAGGTGTAGCGCTGCTCAGAGGGCGTATTTTAACCTTTGTTTTGTAAATGCAACAATGGCCGAAGCTTTTATCAAGCGCCAATCACCACCCCCCTCTCCTGGCAAGAAACCACGTTTGGCAGCAGAGAAAACTTACAGAGAGCCCCTTTAATCTCAACCTGTTCTTTATCAATTTGTAGGTTTTAGAACATGTAAAGGAATCATAAAATAATAAATTCATATTGTACTCTTATCTAGTTTTATAAAAGTTTACGAGAGAACAGAGGGATAGTATTTATGTTTTTATGACAGCAGAAAACAAAAGCAAACTACACATCATATCATTTCTAGAATTGAGATTGTTTTCTTGATCCTACAAGCTTTTTCACTCATCCGCATTTTTCGGCATTGTTGTATAGATGTTGTATGTTTGTATTTGTAGCGTAAATAAAAAATTTCCTCTCGTGGGACTGCAATTCCATGGGATTCAGCCAGACTTCACAGAGCTGAGCTCCAGGATCAGCTGGATGAAGAGCTCTTGTTATTGCTTTGCTCAAGCTGGTTTATCTCGGCACAGTGGAGAGTCTGTGTACCAATGCTTTCCAAATGATTGTCATGTTTGACAACTCAATTCTGAGGGTAGAGTGCTGCGAAAGTGGAACGTGTTGTCGCTTTATGACGTGTGAGACATTTACTCTCTTTGCATTGAATTTGTTCCAGGGGAAGTGTGTCTGTGTGCCGCACTGCCTTGACAGACTATTCCCTCGCACTCAAAATGAGATATTATTTGTTGGCCACTGCAGTGGTCCCACGCCGTGCCTCCACCAGTCATGGTGTATATTAGTCTAGAATAAAGATTTTCAGCTCTCAACCGAGATAATAATTGTACATAGCAGTACAGCGATGCTATGTAACAAAGGTTCAGTTCTCAGCAGAAGAGAAACAAGACTTTGGAGACACAATGTCACAGGAACAATGGGCACTAGAGGATGGAATGCGAGCGAGGAGAAAGGGCATAGTGCTGTGAAATACCATATTGACAGTCACACTGCTCTTCTGCTTGATCATTATTCTGAGGTAGTGGCAACAGATGACCTTTCCTGGTCAAGAGCTTAGTGTGGTTAAAATTCAATTGAGTGGGAGAGAGCAGAAAGGAGGTAAAAAAAAAATAACATGGTAACCTTTATTCTGCCATTGATGCTAACCTTGAACAATGGGCCCCAAAGGGGATAAGTGTCTTGTACTTTAATGTGTGCAAGAGAACAGGCTTTAGAGTGTGTGTGTGTGTGTGTGTGTGTGTGTGTGTGTGTGTGTGTGTGTGTGCGTGCGTTCGTGCGTGCGTGCGTGCGCACTCCTTTGCTTACAGTTTGTGTGTGATGTGCATGGCTGTGAGCGAATGCAGCAAAAAGCAATGATTGTGCGTTTGTGGTAGCAACAGAAATAAGAAGGCAGACGGGATAACAAAGAGAAAGAATTATATATGGGGGTACGATGAAATTGTTAAAACACAAAGTCACTGGGACATTTACCATATCTTTTTGTCTGTCTCACATAGATATAAATCAGCCCAGCCGGTGCTACCGCCACCAAAACACGACCAAATCTCCTACCCCTGCTTCTTATCCTCAGCCATTTTATTACTGACCTCTTCTGTTGTTTTCACTATCCATCCATCCTTCCATCCTTCCCTTTCCTCGGTCTCCTCCCCACCTCCCCTCTTGAGGACTGAAACAGGCCTAATTGAAATAAATGAACTGGGGAGCAAATCACAGTTGATAACATCAGCTGTGTGGGGATGCTGATTGCGAGCTTGTTGAGTGAATGTCGCAGACTGGTTGGTAATGAAGAGCCTTGTTTGCCTATTAAACGTTCACTGGACATCGCAGACAGCCACGTGCCCTCATGGATGTTGTTCTGACCCACCCGTGGGGGGTCCGGGGAGGAAAAAGAAAACCGAATGATTTCTTGTTTGTTTTTATTCGCACATCAATTTTTGAACAAGTACATTTTGTTTTTCATTCAGGCAACAGGTTATTGCTCATAAAGTCCTCAGAATAACTGTACAGTATATAAAATTAGTACAACAAACACTATACACAGGAGGGGCAGCGCAGGATGGAGACCGGAGGAGAGGAGTTAATCACTGGAATGTTAAAATGCTATGAAACAAATACAGCAGTGGGAGTGAATTGCAAAATTGCACTTGCTGGGTACACAGTCTACTGTTTGAGTTGGAGGAGGTGAGCAGAGCATTAAGAAATTTCATTTGCTGGAGGGAAAATGAACCGTAAAAATAGAATTCACATACAGTACATATGTCATTTCTGTAATATTTCACAGCTCTATTTGCTAATTTGAAGAAGAGAAGACAATTCAAGCCAAAATGCAGAGACAGACTGTGGGAACAAAGTAATCTAAAGACAAATCCTGTAGCTGCTCCACCGATACAGAACACTGGTTATGACACTATAATAGCAATCGTAGTAGTTGTACCGGGATGTGAGGACAATTTCTGATTCATAGCTCTACAATTAAAAAAAGTTATTTGAAAATAACAGTCTGAGAAAAAACATCTGCAGTGGATCAACTTCTTAAAATGTTACAGCATTACTGAAATTCCAGTCTTCTTCTTGTAATTTCTATTTTCGGGAAAATAGATGTCTGTGTATGTAGATACTGGATTTACCATCCAAAATTGCTGGAGCAGCACAGTCTCAATTTTGATCTAAGAGTGGATTTTCCCTTTCAAGCGATCAACCACATTGCTCTGAACTGTCCCTAACCTCCTTTCACCGGCCCTGTGAAATTGGCACAATCAGCCAGAAGACGTGCGAAAAAAAAAAAAAAAAAACACACAGCAGACTATGTCTCCAGCTTCTGAGGATGTTTGGTGCTGCTGAAAGAGCAATAACCCCTTTCCTCTCCAGTCCTATAATCCTGCCCACAGAGACACACAAACACAGTGACACAAAAATCACAGAATCATCTTTTAGCACCACTGAAAGAGCAAATCGTGTCAAATGAACAACGAGCAGCATATGCTGTTCCAAATTTCAACATATGAACAAAACAGAGAAGCAAAAACCTCTCGAGTAGGGCAGAAAAGTGAAAACAGGATATGTCAGCAATTCTAAAATGCTTTCAAGACATAGAGCATAAAACGTCTCTCGGTATAAAGGACTGCAGTTAAGACTAGAGAACAGAGAACATTTTAATCTCTCTTAATTCTTGCCCTGAAACATCCCCATCCTAGTTTCTGAAGTATGTCAAAGCAAGTACATACCACAGTAGAAAGGATGTAAGTCTGACATGTACAGTACTATAGTCAGTTGAAACATGGGGGGCTCAAATAGCTTCTTATCAAGCCCATAGAGGGAAGCAGTCCAATGCAGGAAACAACCTTATCCATTCAAGTAAGTGTCGGGTTCAGTAACTAGCTACACCTATTGAATACTAATCAAGGTAATTCACTGCGAAAAACTGCAGTTGAAGGGTAAAAAGGACAATTTATCATTCCTGCACACAGGAAATTAATTATGGCGCTTGTGTGGAATTAATATGCTAGGCTAGTTCACAGCTGCTATGCAATTGTCATTATAGTGAAATCCGAGCATGCAAATGAGTATGACGACTTCTCTGATTTATTCAGTCTCAGTCTTTTGTAAAACGTTAGGTAGCAACTACCTCGTCTGTGATCTGAGAAGTCCCACTTAACCGACCCATACCACAGAATGACAGAGATCGGACGGATCCGTCTCGTTTACGTGGTCATTGTCAAGTGGTGCGGTCCTCATAATTCTTGAGGATCAATTAGAGCACACTCAGTGAAAAAAAAAAAAAAAACAAACAAACAAAAACACTTAAAATTAAATATATCTAACTGGAATATTTCCCTTTGGTAAATGTGCTTTGTGCCCACTGTTGCATGTCCTCTTTCGTGCCATTCTTCTTATTGCTGTTGTAAAGCCATAGAACCTATTTCATTGGCTGTTGAAGAATCTTAAATAATATACCACAAACCCACCACATACAGGAACATAATGTAATAAATATTGATTGGGCCAGCGGTAAAAGTCCAGTTTCTTTCACTAAAAACTTGCTGTGCAGGTCTTTTTTCTTTGTTTGTTTGTTTGTTTGTTTGTTCGTTTGTTGCTGGCAAGATGTTAACCGCTGAAGCATACTCGTCCAACTTGGAATCCAAACTTCTGGTTGCTGCTGCCAAAGTCGGCTGCAGCCACATCTATAATAGGGAGCAGCTCTGCAGAGGGGGAGTCAATCTCTAGAACAGTCCTGTCCTGACCTTTGCGGAACTGAAAGAGAAAAATTAAAGCCAGCTATTAGAATTTGCTCGGCTTAATTCAACTAACTAGCTCTCTCCACTCAGTCCTAAACCCCTATTCAAGTCAGTGATTTGATGAGTGCCCACTTACTGAATCATGTACCAGTTGACAGGAGCAACACAACTGATAAACACATTAATTTCATAAAGGCTAATTCCTGTTTGTCCAGCTAGTCCCTGTCCCTGGCATGTCCCAGCACTGACCTGGCATCCATCATGCACTGCGTTGATGAAGGGGCTTTTGGCTTGCATCAGCTCCTCATCATTGCTGCCCCTGAAACGGAGGGCACGCTGGTAGGAGCGGGAGGCGTTGTCAAACCAGCCCGCCGAGTTCTGGCAGGTGTAGGTGAAGCTCTGCTTGGCCGTGGCGCTCAGTAGTTTCAGGAAAGTCAGCTGAACTACATGCACAGGGTTCCCATCCCTGTCATTGTAGGAGAACTGGATGACACAAACACACAGACATTAGAGTGTGACAGAGGCAGAGAGTATGTAACCCATTACCCTGAAATGACACGAGATCTCACTGAATGAGAGACTGTATCAGAAACGTTTGGGTTCCCATCGTATTTCCGTCACATCTCCCTGTGTTTATGAAGAGATTTTTGTAAGCAAGATTGAAAAAGTTACAGCAACTTTTCTCCAGAATCAGAGAAGCCAGTTAAAGTGAAGCAGAAAGGAAAACTAAGAAAATTAAAGGAAAAAAAAAAAAAACATCTAAGCAAATCCAGGCACTGTGTGTGAGAAAGAAATCCAATGAATTGCAATTGTACTGGCAACTCTGTGATTATCTGAGAGGGTTATGAGACCTCTGATCAGGTGCGCATGAAAAGCCAGTGCTCTAAGCGTGCTGCCCTGAATACTAGTCAGTGAGACGGAGCTGCCAATGACTTTGTGTGCGGCACTCCTGAAAACAACCGCTGGCAACACCAAAATCTGCTCTCTCACTGCACATAGACTAATGAACTGATACCTAATTGTACACTGAGCAAATAAACACAAACATTCACATGTAGTCACGTGCTCATGGGTGGATACACACAGACACACACATGCCTGCCAACACATCAGTGTCAATCACATGCATGAATATCACTCGAACACTCTCAATTAGCTAGCTGAAAAAGACCGCCTGGTGTTCCGGAGCTAGCTGAAATTAATAGTAGGAGGTGAGGTTTGATGTTTTTTTTTATTTTGTTTTTTTTTGTTTGTTTTTTTTGTACCTGCTTTCCTTTCCTGTACTGGCTGTACCAGCTTCCTGGCTTCTCTTTGTTCCACGCTGCTAATTTCACCTAGACACACAGAGGGAGAGAGAGAGAGGGAGGATGTTGTGTAAAAATTTTAGGCTCAAGGGATGTAAGGAGTTATTTGTGCTCTGATGCAGTGTGATGAGGTCGGCTTTGTAAAGGCTGACAGTGTGACATTGGAGACTTACCATCTCAATCCTCTTGTCGGGGTAGAGACAGGTCTCTCCATCAGCTGTGAAGTTACAGTACACCTTAATGGAGTCTCGGTTACAGCCCTGGTTAGGATCTATCCAGTAGTCTCCTACAAAGTGCACAAAGCAGACATCAATCAATCAAGTGCCAGATGTTAATATAACAAATTGATAAAGTGCAGCTGGCAAAATGACAAACAGCATCTTAATTAAAAAACAATGTATGTTAAAGAATATGTTCATTTCTGACGTGTCCAGTCGATGGTGAAATAGGCATCATATTATGTTTATGCTAACCATCTTTGTAATCAGGATGAACCATCATGAGCTCTTTGCAGGTCCGGGCAGGGCTCTCGAAGGTTCCCAAGGGCCTCCTCATCAACTCCACTTCAGTTTTCATAGAAGAGAGGGTAGCAAAGACTTCTTCCATTCCCTCAGCGTCCTCCAGAGGCTGATCTCCCTGGAGGAACTCCTCCATGTCCAGATCCACATCCTCCTCCCTGGCCGCGGCTGCTCCTCCTCCACGATCAGAGTGCCTCCGTCTCTTCCGCCTGCCCTCCCTGATGGGAAGGGGCTCAACCATTGTAGCAGGGGGTCCCTGGAGGAAGCACAGAGAGGTGAGCAAGAGGTGAAAGGGAAAAGAAAGGGCATGAAGCTGGCACTGAGAAAGCCATGATGTGGATCATTGGATGTACTCACGGGGGGTCCTGGGGGGCCAGCTGGGCCTGGATCTCCTCTGGGACCAACAACACCCTGTAGAATAGAGGAGGACAAAAGTTTGTGTCAATCATGTCTCACCTGGAGCCTCTCTCACACCACTTGGCTAAACCCCGGCTTTATCCAGGCAGATATGGCTGCTGCTTTATAGGATTATCCAGCTTTGTGCATCAGCACTCTGCGGTCAAAGCCTTGGCTCTCAAGACACACTATAGTGGTTTTCATAACATCACACACACCAGAACCAAATCCTATTAAAAGGGACCCGATGGAAAAATCACACACAAGGCAAGAGTAGCTGTACAGCAGGCTTTTAGTTCCAAAGACATGCAGTAAACACAGTAGAGCATTATGGTTATGAAGCGTGGTACATTTTAGCCAACAAACACACTTTTGCTCTCTTCCCCAGCATATGCTCCCAGCAGCTGTGAACCAAGCTGAGGCCTGAGCACAGGAGTGGCCATGTATAAATAAGACAGACTACTGGACTCACCGAATCTCCCTTCGATCCTTTCTGACCAGCTGCACCCTAACAGTGGAGAGGAGACGTAAGCAAACAATAAAAAACATAAATAAAAGTGTAAAAGTTATTAAAAGTTGGAAAATTGTGTAATCGCTCAAGTAAAAATAGTAATCAGCTATTCACTGGAAAATGAAGCGCCTGCTTAGCAACAGGACAGGTTATGGTCAAAGTCTGAACTCTCACGACTGAGTCATCGAAAATCAATAACAGGACTGAGATCAAAATCTTTTTATGTCTTTTTAAATCAGTGAGTGACAGTATCTAAAAGCTTCGTTGCCGCTCTTGTGTTCTTTCCTTAACATTTGTTTTGCATCTGTTTGTTGTATACCTGCACAATCTTTGTAAAAGACTAAAAGGTTGATGCCTGAGACAAATTACATTTACATCTGCACTGACGAGATGCAGCAGACGATGGGTATAAACTTCATGCGGGCAGTTCAACAATTACAATTTCAAACTACTCTCCGGTTATATTTTTTTGGACATGCAGCTTTGACACAAATACACACATAATATCAGCAAATAACAGGTTTCATCACTCCACTGTGTTGAGAAGACAGATTAATTTTTCTTTTTATCATCTAAGATAGCAATAATTTTCTTCCATCTCTTACTTACCTCTTTTAAGTATTTACTAAACAATTCCTATAAAGTATCTGTGTATTGTCACATCTTTTGTGTTGAACACTCGGCAAAATCAAAGAACTTAACATGTGGTGGCTGGAAAGATAATCTCATAGAGCTGGATCATAGAAAAGTATATTTTTGTAACAGCTGTGTCACTTACTGACAGTCCTGGTGGTCCTGGTGGGCCAGTGGGACCAGATGAGCCGACACCACCCTAGAAATGAGAACAAACATATCTTGCTGGTAAATTGGTAAAGGAATATTACTTCTACATATGTATCGGACACATCATGTTGCAACTATATGTACCGAATCTCCTTTAGGCCCCGGTGTACCCTGGTTCCCTGGCAGGCCTCTGTCTCCCTTCTCACCAGGTTCTCCTGGGGGGCCAATTAGACCGATCAACCCACCATGTCCCTGCAGACAGATGTATGGTTCATTAGCATTGTTTCCCATGGTTTACACTGGTACACAGTGTTCTCTATATTAAAGGCTAAACACTTACTTTATCTCCCTTATTTCCAGGGTCTCCTTTTAATCCCGGAAGTCCTGGAGGCCCCTGTTAACGATGCCAGATGCATTAGTTGGTCACATCAATGCTATAGAGTCGGTATATGAAATCTGGTTTGGTTGTGTTGGGTTTGAATCCCGATTTATCATTATTAATGTCCCAAACCCCCTCTCATTTGCTAGGCTCCATTATCAGGCAAATATAAGGATCTTACTATTGGTCCTGGAGGTCCAGTTTGTCCTGGTGGCCCATTTAAACCTTGTTCACCCTGTAAAATAAGCAGAGGAAATGGAGATTACACTATGCCAAAACATTAATTAAACATAAACACAGAAAGGACCTCATATTGTTAAAAATCGGATGGTTGTCGTGGTGTACTAACCCCAGGACCTGGGATGCCTCGAAACCCCTCTGGGCCAGACCTTCCTGGGTGTCCTTGGGGCCCCACTGGGCCTGTCTTACCCACTGGACCCTGGGTTCCTATTGTCCCCTACAGAAAAAAGGGAGAGCGACAGACAGGACAACATTAACAGCAAAAAGATCATAAAGATTTTGTTAAAAGGCGACATATTCAACCACTGAGTGCCAGTCCTCATCCTTACCTTGGCTCCCTTCATGCCTTGCTTCCCTTCTTTTCCTGCAGCACCTACATGACCCTGAGGTAGAGAAAGGCAATCTTGCTAAGATAATGACAAGAGCTATTAACTAAAGCAAATACACAGAGTTACATACACATGCATACAAACTTAAGCAATACACTAAGCTCACCCTCCGTCCAGGAGGTCCTGAAGGACCTGGCTCTCCGGAGGCTCCTGGGGGTCCCTGCAGGAGAAAAATTACTTAAACTAAAACACCTTTTCATCCAGTCATAAAAACACTAAAAGCCCAGCCACATAAATGAAGACTTTACATTTCACTGTGTCAGAGGATAAAGACTTTACCTAAGCATACAAAAGATAATAATATTGCTAGTAAATTAATTAATAAAAAAAAGACACTGCTTACTGATTTGCCAGGTTCTCCATTGTCTCCCTTAGGCCCTGGTGCACCATCTATTCCCTAAATGAAGAAATGTCATACAGGAGAAGTTATCAAAAAAGAAGTGAATGACAATTTCTACTAAAATAACCATAACAATAATGCTCACATTGACACCAGCTTCTCCAGGGGGTCCTGAATCTCCGGGGAATCCAATAGGGCCCTAGGGGTAAAAACATTATATGCATGACATTAACAGACTGACCTGGCAATCAGAGCAAGAAAAAGTCACTGAACTAGAGAGTAAGACTCACAAGGTTGCCTTTGGGTCCGTCCTCGCCTGGTGTTCCTCTGGGTCCTGGAGGCCCAGCTGCACCGGGAGGGCCAGAGTCACCCTTCTCCCCCACATCGCCTTTAGCACCCTGGGACACAAGCAAATCAGATGACAATCATTGAAAGGGCAAGGAGAATAAAGGAAAGAAGGGATGACTTTGAGTAAGGAAGCCAGGAGTGAGGAATGGAGGTGATGCGACTCACAGCAGTGCCAAGCTCTCCAACTGATCCAGGGTCTCCAGCCTCACCGTCCTCACCCTGGTAGAGAGGGGACATTCAGTAAAGCCAAAAAACACCCCACACACATACACACACACATCGGCAGACAAGCCCATATTCATAAAACGCCAGCATTCTACTGTATGTGCACAGACACGCGGCGTAGTTGCTGATGGGAAATGCTGACCTTTTCTCCAACAAGTCCAGGCTGACCGACTCCACCAGGCATTCCAGGTGCACCCTGTGGCAGGAGGAGAGAGAGAACAGCTTGAACCAGAATATTATAAAAATGAGGGCAAGTTTTAAATATTCATTTGATTTCTTGAAAATCAAGTTCTTGGTGCAGTACTTATTTATTTATTTTTCTGGTTTGTCAGCAGTTTTGCTAACAGAACGCTGAAACTGGAACATATTTATCACAACACAAGGATAAATAGTGTGTCAAGTTTGCAATGTGGATAGTGTCTGATTGAGGGAGGGGGAAATGGCCCCCTACTGTGTGACTCAGTTAGTTTGTTTGTTTGTGAGTGTGTATGTGTTTGTGCGTGTTAGCGTGCTCGCATGTCATGTCAGTGTATTGTGCTTTGTGCCATGAGACTAACCCAGTAAAAGCATGTCTTCGGTAGAGTGTACAAACATGAGAGCTGAGTACAGCCAAGCACTACTACCGAGCTCCTGCTGTCAGCTACTTTCCTCACATGCCATCACCGGCACCCCCCACCCCCACGTTCCTTTTTTTTTTCCTACTCTTCTCCACTTTTCCTGTATCAGTCCATTTATGGATCCCACCATCTCTGCACCGCTGCATTTCCATGCTTCCTGTGATGAAGCACTACCGTGGCTCACACAGCTTTCTGCAACTCGCTGCTGAATAATTGACTGGTATGAGAGGCTGCAGAGAGACGGCCATTACTAGAGGTAAATATAACTGCCTCTCAGGGATGATAGTCTAATACATCTTAATGATTCATAGAGCAGTAAATATAACTCTCTCCTAGGGATTATATCCTAATACTGTTTAATAATTCAAGTTTCAAACGCAGCGGAGGGTAGGCCGTATATGTAGAAATGAGGGGCTGGAAAATATAATCATCTGTGGTGTGTGAGGATCAGCTACTGTTCAGTTTGAACTTGAGATACGACTGTGTCTTGAATGGGATTCTTCTAGACTCAAAAGATGATTCATCATGTTTTCTTTATGACTCTTCATAACACTTCAAAATATGGCTCCAATATGTGCACGGGGTATGTGGAATGAAGTCAGGTTAATACAAACCTTTTAATATACAAAAATGAAATAAGCAAAAATAATGATTTAGCCTTGATGATACTTGTGAAAAAGAACTAGAATAAACAATAAGAATTTTCAGACCTCAGTGACTTAAAAATGCAAGGCTATGAGGCTAAAATCTGATAGAAGTTATGAAAATGTATGCACATTTATTCATTATGATACAATCAATTATAATATTTGGTAATGCTTCGGTTATGCTAATTAGACCAAATTACCAAATGAACTAAACCATGCTGGTGCATCTATTGTTTCAATTAATTTAACACTTGTTGTGCAGTCTGTGTATGTTTCATTGAAATGCTTTTGCTAGAATTATGGTTTAGAGCAAGACGGAAAGGGATATTTACAGTTGTGTTATGAAGATGCACATGAACAGCTTGTTGATATAATCTGCAATAAAGCCTGAATTGTGCCCCTCAGTGTATAGAGTATTCTCCTCCCTCGATGAAGCTGTCTCCATCATATATCATGATAGTCATGCCCACATCTAAACCCAAATATGTGATAAAAAACAATGACACATAAAAAGTCTACCTCTCCACCAATGGGCCCCTGAGGGCCTCGTGGGCCGTGCTGTCCTGGAGGACCCTGTGGAGAGAGAGAAATGAAATGTTTTTATTAGGATCTCAGTGCAGACAAGAAGGATATACTGTATTAATAAAATACACAAAGAGATACAAACTGAATGTTAGCTAAGGGTTGGCTGGTGCCTCCTAAATTTAATGCGAGTTAGAAGTCAGCCCATGGTGAATTGCTTATGTAATGGCCCCAGTATCTATGATCATTATCGTAGTGACATGATGAAGACGTCCAGACAGGTCATTACCCTCAATATGACACAGGCTCTGATTCTTTCTCATTTTCCCACCTTCCCCCTCTCTCTTATTAATAAGAAAACCTCTAGTCTGTGATGTGCAAGACCATATTCTCTCAACCACAGTGACGGCGTGTGATTTGAGTCTTCTGTGCAGCTCAAGAGAGCGCCAAGCAATTAATCCTAACTGTGCTCGGCTTCAGTTTCAGTTGAGTAGATGTGGAGCTGTGCTCTGAATCACTCTGAAGTCTTGGACGGAGCATTGTGTTGTAAAGACACTGAGACAGACAGACAGACAATCTGCCCAGAGAGAGACTGTGTGGAACTAGAGGAAACACATATCCTTCTGGCGGAGAGATACTTGAGCATTAGAGGGGAGAATTTTGTGATCCGCAACGCTCACACATGAATGAAACTTCCCCACTGAGTCCACAGCATCTTTCTCTCTCTCCCTCTTTCTCTCTCTCTTTTCCCCTCCCTTTCTCTTTCTCTTTTGTTTTGGTTCCATTTTGATGCATTCCCTCCCTAATCTGACTGTGGAGAAGAGAGGCTATAGAGAATCTTGTTGAGCCTGTGTTCATGGTTGACAGCGTTGTGAGATGACTGTCACAAAGGAGGATGCTCATTAGACAGCCAAGGCTGAGGCTAATCTGATTAGCAGCTGTCACACCGTCTTCCTGCTCACAATCAGTGCCCCCACCTCTTCCTTCCACTCCATTGCTCCACTGCCTCTTTTCTGTCACTCTCTCTCTCTTTTTTTTTCCTTTCCTTCACTCTTACACACAGGGCCACCTCTTCATTCTCTGGCCTTGTCTTTCTCAACACATGAAGTCATGGTCTATTTTGTCATTCACTCTCAGCCTTGAACATCTATCACGCAGTGAAAAGATCATTTGAGATTGTTATAGGTTGAAAGGTTTAACAGGTTTGAAGGTTTTTATTTCTCTTCATCATTATTGTGGATCAAATTTTTTTTAAGCTAACAGAAAGATATAACCAGTGCTAACAGACAGAGGAACAGTGTTTTTTTCACATAGGCAGTTTTTTTTTTCATAGCCAGAATAATAACACAGTATTTGATATACAGTAAACCGTAGTAATATGGTTGATGGGTTACCATAAAGTTACCTGCTAGCTAGCAGAGCTAATGTGGGATGTCCACTACTTGTCTAACACATCACAAAGTGCAAGCATTGTTCAGCTGTCATTATGTGACACTGTATGAATGTACTATATGAATGATAACTTTATAGTTATTCATAGCTGCATTAGATTTAGGTTTGCGATTCCAGGGCTTTGATATTTGTGCATGCTAGCTCACTGGCTTGGCATATAAGGATAATTATCAATAGCAGAACCATAATTAATGTTATTTGTGAAACCTTAGCATTGTTTTCTGTTATGACAAGTGAAATTGTCTTTGCTTTTAAAAATAATTCCTATTCTTAGCAAACCACAAAAGCTTCCTCAGTTTCTCAACAGGTGAGACTGTCAGTGTTGTCAAGGCCATTACAGTGGAAAAACACAGCTCTTAGTTCATACAGTCTGTGAGGAGAACAGACAAATTTCTCCATCTAAATGAATCTGTCTTCATTTTTTGCATTACATTGAGCTCAGTGGAAAACCATGGCTAAACATTATTAAGACAAATCAAGGAGCAGAGCAAACTGATCTCCACTCAAGACCACTGCCTGGAGTTTGAGGGCGGTAAACACACCTTTTCCTCTGATTATCTGCAGAGGAAAAGGTTCTTTCATGACCATGACCAACAGCAGCAGGATCAGCACAGCTGGTGCTAACAAACTAAATAAGTGGCACTAATTAAAGTTTAATGAGCTGTGGTGGGTTGTCTGTGTACCAGCTATAGTTCATAGGCTGCTGAACCTACACAATACTCTAATTACACAAAAAAATTTCCTATAATTTATAATTCAAATTTAATATTCAAATTCATTATTAATTAGAAAAGATTCATTTCCTCATCTTAATTAACTATGTATGAGATGTATTCTATAATACAATGGCATTGCTTTACTGTTTGGGAGTATTTTGGGCTGCATTATCTACCCAGCATTGTAATTACATCTATAGTAACATACTTGCTAATTGTTTTTCTAATGGGGCATCAACACTGATGTTTGATTTTTACAGTGAGTTACTCTTTGACTTTTACTACATTATTCTGTATCTTAGTCTGTGCATCATCTTGTTTTTTTCAATCACAGGGGGTGGTGTATGTTTGTTACTTGGATAGAGCTGTCACATGCAGTTATGCATGAATAAAACCTGCACCTTGTGGCAACAATCAAAACACAAACTGGAGAAGGGGCAGGTGCTGAGCCAAAATACAAACTAACAATAAAACAACAACCGCTGCAGGGCTCCTATTATCACTTATTTATCATTAAAAAAAAAAAAGACATTTCAAGGACCCCTGCTCTTCATCAGACCACAACCAAAACACACCAACATCTGGAATGCCACACCCACAATGACTATATATATCAATTTATTGATGTCATAATAGAAGCCTATCACTTTACAAACATAAAATAATGCCTAAGGAGTTTCCTAACCATAAACATCAATGTAGATTGACAGTATTTGCATCATAGCCCAAACCTTTCTACCAATGAATTTATTGTTTGTCTACTAATGAATGCATAGACGCTTGATCTTCATTAAGATCTGTGAAACTGCTTTTGATACTGAGGAGGAATGCAGAAAAGTGGATGAACTGGAGAAACATTCAAAGGTTTTTGGAAATTGTAGAAAAGTCAAGTCAATATCCAATATCAGACAAGACCGAGACAAGTCAAAGTCATAATAATCATGAAGCAAAGTGCAAGATGTCAGAAAGGTGGTGTTGAGAACAGACTTGAGACTGACACTGGACCATAGCTGCAGATTTGTGATGAGTGTTGTATGTGCGGTGATTGCTGAGCAGGACTCACCATTGAGCCAACATGCCCGCTCTCTCCCTTCTCCCCTGATGGTCCTGGCATTCCCTGCGAATGCAGATATGGTGAGCGAGCAGTCTCAGGCATGGCATGGAAACGGATATAAACTGAAGAATACATGTCAAATCAGAGATGAGACCAGGAGATACAGTTAGCCTTGGATTTGATAGTAATTTTTACCTGTAGTCCAGAGGGACCAGATGCCCCCTTAAAGCCTCGATGTCCTTCATCTCCTTTTGCACCGTTCATGCCCTGCTGCCCACGAGGACCTGGCTCACCATCGGCACCCTGAAACATACATGCTCAGGTCAGCACTGTAAAACACTGTACAAACCGGACCAAATTATCATATGATAATATGCTTTCATATGATGCATACTGGCAGTCCTGGCTGGCCCACAGGTCCTTGACTTCCAACAGGTCCTGGGGGTCCCTAGAAAAGCAGAGGGACAGTTCACTACACATTCACTGTAGGAAAGACGTGATTAAAACCATCTGCTCGTTCCACCAGAGAATGCACTGTGCAGCCAAAATTATTAGAATGAGCTACTCCAAATCAATTATAAGCCAGTCTGCCCTCTACCTCCCGGTGATGCAAAGTAATGATGTGACGTTAGGACATAAAATTCAGACTCACAGCTTCTCCTTTGTCTCCTTTGCTGCCCTTCTGTCCAGGTCCTCCTGTCTCTCCCTATGGAAACAAATGCATACACACACACACACACACACACACACACGAAAAAGATTAGTCCAAAATCATCAAGCACTCTTCAGCAGTGCTGCAGTCCATTCTAGTTGTGAGTGTAACTACCTTGTCTCCGTCCTCTCCTGGAGGCCCAGGAGGTCCTGCAGCCCCTGGCAGCCCTACAGGTCCCAGTTCCCCATCATGCCCAGCCGGCCCCACAGGCCCCTTTTCTCCCTAGGGAACAGATGGGAAAACAGCACACATCCAGCAAATACTAAAATACTTATTATCCTCATACAGCAGTATGACACTTTGATTAATGTATCGTACCAGGAACGAAACTCACACCCAAGAAAGCAGACTTGATCACATTCATATTTCTCCCTCTGTATTGCTCTCTCTGTCTCTTTTACCTCTCTACTGTTCTCTGTCTCATGATGACACATTCCGAAGCGAGAGCAAATGTTGTTTATTACCCATTGGTGGGAGGTGATGGTACACTATGTGCTAGTGGACGTTGTTGCCTAAGAAATAAAATTAGCAATGTTCCAAATCTTACTGGCTCGCCTTTCTCTCCCATCGGCCCAGCAGGACCCACGCCACCGGGCCGTCCTGGCTGCCCAATAGCACCAGCCGGCCCAGCAGGGCCTCTCTCTCCAGTAGCACCCTGGAAATAAGAGGAGACAGTGAGGTTAGGTGAGTATGTCACATGATTCACTCTTTGATTTAATGTGGTGGTCACGATCACTGATCACCATGGAAACAGCCTCCTGCTTCTTATGCCCTCGCATCCTATATTACATAGCAGCTGAACAGAGACCAAGGGATGGGATGGGAAGCAATTTAATAAAAACAGACTTACAATGGCTCCTGCAATGCCAGGTAGACCCTCTCCTCCCTTCAGACCTGCGGGACCCTGGAGAGACACAGATATAAACAGCCTTCAAAATCAGGTGACAACCTTATTCATTACAAGATGTATGATCAGTGAATGACAGTAGTTTACGATTGCTTTGGTTGAATTTTTTACAACAGACTTTCAGTTTGTGTAACTCTTATGTAATAGGCATGCTTTTATGGTTTTAAATTTGATTTATGATCTAATTATCATCTTCACATTTCAGGAGAATCTGAAGCAGACAGTGAAAGAAGGGGAGGATTTGAGATCTGTGTAATCTTGTATCACCATTGCACCAGGGGTCCCTCTGCTCCCTCTGAAGCCTTGGAGCCCAGCAGGGCCACTTTTCCCAGAGGCTCCTGGTGGACCTGGGTCTCCCTGGTAACCACACATACACACACATGTGATTAGATATAAGGCAAGTAGCCAGCAGACAGCAGGCCCTTATGCGTTCATAAATCACAGCAACCAGCAAGTCACACCAAGAAGGAACATTTATCTTTTATGAGCTATAATACACTCAACGCAGCAAGGTTTCCTCTCTTATTTATTAGCAAATTAGAGGATAGGATGAGACCAACGAGATAAGATATTCAGGCAGTGCTAAGAGAGTCCTTGGATTGTATCTAATATAACAATAATAAGGTGATGCTGGTAAGTGATTATGATCCTGACATTATGATGAAAACCACTCACCTTGGCGCCCTCCTTTCCGGCAGATCCCGGTAAACCATGCTCACCCGGTGGTCCTGGTGAACCTGGATGGCCTCTGTCTCCAGTTGGCCCTGTCTCACCAGATTTGCCCTGGAGAGAATCAAAGTAGACAACAAACATCACAATACAGTTATTTAAAAAAAAAAAAAAAAAAAAAAAAAAATGCTATCTGAAATAAACAGCTGTTTGCTTTAGAATCAACCAATATACCATGGGCTGATCCTCTTACCTGTGGTCCAACGACACCTGGGGGGCCAGGGAGTCCGTTCTTGCCTTGGAAACCCTGAAGAATAAGAACAAGTGAATCTGATGACTCGCAGTCAAGAGTTGAAACAGGGGGAGTAGAAAGAATCTGAAGACTGTGGGCAGGGTAAGGTGTTGTGCACTCTGAACTTCAATAATTCAATGCTGAAGTCATAAATGTTGACTTCTTTGCTGTGTTAACACATATAGTAGGTCATGACGACTCTAAGTTAATGCTGAGTTGTGCACCTCATAGAGGAAGATGCTATATACTAAATATGTAGCTTTACTGAGAGTGAAGGCTACTCACTGGTTCCCCTCTCTGGCCTGGGTGACCTGGTAACCCATCTTTTCCAGGTGGTCCCTAAAAACAGAGGCATTTTTTTTTTTTTTACATCATTGTAATAAAGTGAACATAAATAAAGGTGAGCATAAATGTGGAATGAGGTAAAACATGAAATCACAGGGCAAACACTATTCAGTAGATGTTAGCCCACTCACATTAGGCCCTCTAGGTCCTGGTTCACCGTTCCTTCCCTGTGGTCCTTGAGGACCCTAGAAAATAATAACACAGATTATCAAAACTCTGACCCAAACCCCAGATCGTATTTTCTGATGCTTCTCCTACAATGATTTATGAGACGGTATCTGTGATACCAAGATTGTTTTTCAGACTGTCTATGGTCTTGTGTGTGCACTGTATGTGCAGTATTATCTGAGAGTCAAAAGATTACCTGTTCTCCAGGGGATCCCTGAGGACCATCTTGTCCAGCAGAACCCTACCAGGTGGACAAGGCAGATGACAAATAAAAACAGTTTCACTATGAAAACATGAGCCGTTCAACCATTTTTAGCTTTCTGCTCGACAACAAATCTTTAAGCTTTCCCAAGACGGTCTTCGAAGGTGAGAGTGTAAACTGAAGCCTCCCCTGCAAGACAGAGAATTCTCTCTGCACCAGATGGCCTGTCATCCAGAAGCGAAACAACCAGTTCCAACCTGGTCGGCGCATTTATTAATACTTAATGAGAAAGCCAGGTGTTTGTTTATGTATGTGTAACTGTATGTGCGTGTGTGCTTGTTTATGTCTGAGTGTGTGTCTGTGTGTCAGTCTGACCTCACCTTTTCTCCTGGCTTTCCACCGGGCCCATTCGCTCCCCTTCCCCCCCGGGCTCCCTATTGGAAGACAAACAATCGTCTGATTAGCACACGTAGGTGGAAGATAGACGCCCGGTGATGTGGAAACACTGCAGTGATGTAACAGTGTGTCTCACTCCCACAAGTTGTGCTAAAGTGATGGTTTCTAATTAGAGAAAATGCAGCTTTAAACGGTGAGAAAAATATGGTGCATAGGCATAACACCTGTACTGCGGATGTACTCACATTAGGACCTCTTTGGCCCCCAGACCCTGGCTGACCAGCTGGACCCTGCATTGTAGAGGTTAACAGTTATTTATCACTCAGTTTTTTGTTTTTTTTACAATAGAGAAAAGTTTACATATTAAGAAGTCAGCAAGTGTTGTGGATTAAAATGTCAGTACAGTCCTCACCCTTCGTCCTTTCTCTCCTGAGGCCCCCGCCATACCAGGGAAGCCAAGCGATCCCTGGAGACACACATAGAGGTTAATCAGCCTCAGCCTTCCATTCATCACACATCACCCCCAATGTCTCATTAACGTATAATTAACTACTGTATCAAATTAAAGCAAATCTAATCCATGAGCCCAACACAGCCTTAAATACACCATTCATCAACATGTAATGAATTGATGTCACTAATGAACTATTAATAAAATAGCCTTTTTTTAATAAGCCATTTGTCATCCTTTATTTTTAATCAGACAGGAAACAGTCCAGTCAAAGACACACATCTCGCTGGTTAAAGCTCTGATAAAGGAACCAGAGGACACATTCACTGATCATGATAGCTCATCACTGCTAAATCACCTTAGAACCTTGTCTTCCTGGGTATCCTGGCAATCCAGGCACGCCAAGTTTACCCTACAGAGAGAGCGGGAGAATTAGAGGGGAGGAAGAAATAAACTGGAGAAATGTCAAATAAAGATAAAAAAGTGCATGAAAACCATTTAATTAAGATTTTTATGACATACTGCTAACTATGCATGTACCAATTCAGCAGGATATCTCTACGTTAATGCATATAGTCATGACAGAAAGATTAAATGCTTAAACAGGCGCACTGGTTCAGTGGCAGTTTTGCTTTATGAAGATGTCATAAATGTGGTTGCATTAAAATCCATATGTTCGGTATTTCAGTGATTTTCAGACACACTATTTTTGTCACGATTAAAAACTGAGCTAAGGAAATGTAACTGTACTACCTCACACTATAATGGATGTAGCAGGATGAAGCAGGTTTAGATAAGATTTTTCTTAGAATTTGCAGCCTACTTATTCTCCCTATCCCCCTCTCTCGTGACCTTATCTTGCAATGTAAATGTAATCTTTAAAAAATGTACCTTCTCGCCAGCGATCCCAGCAGTTCCAAGATCTCCCATGGGTCCTGATTGGCCCTTTGCCCCCTCCGGTCCATCGTCTCCACGAGCACCCGGAGCTCCATTATCACCCTGAAGTCAAGAATGAGAGCAGAAGGGAAGTGATGGTTTTACCTCCATTCTGATGGAGAATAACTGAGAGGAAATTATACTGAGGTGATTAAAGTCCGCTCTCACCCTGTCTCCCTTGATGCCCATGTCACCTTTGAACCCAGGGAAGCCATCTTCTCCCTGTGATGCATTGAGGAGAGGTGATGTCTAGTGAAATTCTCTATAATCATAAATCGCACCACCATATTTCATCACGTGTCAGTTTGACAAGTAGCAGAAGAAAGGCTTGCTAGCTTTTTTTTTTCACTCACCTTCTCTCCTTTGCTCCCTTTTAGACCCCTAACTCCATCTGCCCCCTGTGAAAAAGTGGGAAAAATAACACTTCATTTAACAAGAATCCAACATCACTGACACTGACGAGCCCACGAACAAGAAAAGACGCTGGAAATCGAAGGTTCCCTGTATTTCAAGTAATACCTCATCTTAAAACACTGAAATGATTAATAGGGGTGTATTGATTTCCTCTTGACCTAAGTTATTGAGCAGTTACTGACCTTACACATGATTGCCAACAAGATCAGGCTTCAACTTAAACTATGTGACAAATGGAAACGCCAAAAGGAAATGCCATATCACAACTTCACTTTTATTTCTCAATTTCAAAAGCACACTCAGTCAAAATGGACTGCACTCCGCTCCTAAGGCACACAGCTCCACTCTATCTGACTCTGATGTTTCTCCTCCCCGTCAAATGTTCCTAGCTGTGTTGTTAGCAGTCCCCTTGAGAACCGTGGTGCTTTCCCTCCACCTGTCACCCATCAGTCATAGACTCAAACAAGCTTGTCCGTCACAGGCAGACACGTACACGCAGAGCGAATTGCGCGAGGGGAATATATATCTAAGTGGACATTACACCTGAGATCATGATGCATTTATGTCTCACCTTGACTCCGCGGGTCCCTGGGTACCCGACAGGCCCCTGAGCTCCTAGTAAACCCTGCATGAAAGCACAAACAACAGCATTCTTCAGTTTTAGCAACCAACAGCCAGCAGCAATATATTTCTCTGTCCAGATATGACTGAGCGAGGCACTCAGTCACTGTGTCATATCCTTAATTGTCAAGAGAAGAAAAAAAAAAAAAAAAGACAGAAAGAAAGAAAGAAACAGAAAAGGCGGATGATACTGATGAGTTCATGCTGCTGACTTTAATGGGCCGCTGATCTTGTACAATAAAGATGATGACATCGTAGGAACACAGTGATTATAATGATGAGAGAGAAAGCCTTATTGTAACCCAACGTGAGTGACTGCACAGTTACAACAGATTGCAAGAAAAAACATGAAACTGCATTTTAATATCTTGCTATGGCACTACAAAAGACGAGCCTCAGACATTCAGTTACCCACTTGAATTCCTTTCTCTCCCGGGGGGCCCTCTCTTCCTGGGTGACCCTGAAGCAAAAAAACATGAATCAAATTGACTTAGCTGTGCTGCAAATAAATCATTATTGTATCGCTCCTTGACTGAAATTCCTCAATGCGCCCGACCAATGACAAAGAGGAAACCCCCGGTGGCATTGAGAGCGAGGCACCATAAAAATATCATTGTGTGTCATAAAGCTTCGCAGAACAATACAAGAAGCATTAAGTGAAGCTCATTCAAATTTGTCTGACTGCAATCTGAAATTAATTATTGGAGATGAGAAAAGCTAGAAGAAGATTTTTCTTTTTTTTTTTTTCTTTTTAACTGTCATCCTGCTTTGGATCACTTCCAGAAATGACTCCTGTGCTCCCCAAGTGGCAGACAACAGAAAATATAAGTTGGCAAATTTTATCCTCTTGGCTACTCTATATTAACCAGCTCCTGTGGTTGTATATGTGTTCATATAAACATGTGTTTACATACACAGTTTGTTTGGTTGTATTTCTTGTTTGTATAGCATCATGTGATGGGCTTTTATTGTGACATTTCTGTACTGGATGTCCAGCTGCACACCCCGGTCGTCCGGGTCTTGTCCTCTTGTCGTCCTAATATGGTAGCCCTAAGCTTTTGCTTGTATATGGTGATGTATGGACGCATGTTTCACCTATTTTGTCAAAAAACATTTGAATGATGAACTACCTGTGCCAAAATGCATCGCTTGAATGAAGTGCAGACTCTTCTAGTAGTCAATTAATAATTAGTAATCAATTGATGCAGCTGAGTTGTCATTTACATTCAGTGGGACTCTCTATGTATAAGTACGGTTGGGTCCAAAAGTTTTTAGATACTGGATGTGCAAAGGTACCGTATGTATTGATGCATGCATGTGAATGTATTTTTGTGCTGATGTATGCATATATGTACTTGCGTGTCTGTGTCTGTGTGAACTTACAGGCGGGCCATCAATGCCTGGTAGTCCCTGCATGCCTTGTTTCCCCTGGGGACCCTGTATAGGACAAAGACAGGTATGAATACTGCAGCAGAGCTTCAGATATGACAGAACACCTCAACTCATCCCTAAGAGACCCCATTTGCCACGTTGCTGCTCCTCTAGCAAACATATTGTATTTATGACTAAGTGCAGTTTTTTATTTTGCTCTCCAGTCTAGCCTCATGAAGTGCACCAGTCAAGGCCGGCTCTAGTGTCTGGTAAGCCTGTCTGTGTGTGTCTGTGTCTGTGTCTGTGTCTGTGTGTGCTTCTTGTGTATTGATTTGCTGTCTAGCCTTATCTTGTCTAAATGGGAGCCAGAAGTGGCTGGGTTGTACTGTCCTGCTCAGCCTGCCTCCCTTGGGTATGTGATGACAGAGGTCACAAAGTCACAGCTTTAATTCTGAAATTAAGTGAGAGACATGTTACCTACCTTCTCCCCTGGCAGTCCAATGGGACCCTGAGGACCAAGCAAGCCCTGGACCAGAACAAAGCATCAATCAGGTTAAGTGTCACAAGACTAGGAGAAGGCTGGGCGTTGAGGTTTTGCTTGTGTGTGTATATGTGTGGATGTCCTTGTGTGAGCTGGCAGTTTGGATTAGATTGCTGACATGCTGGAAAGCTGAAAATATGATTAACTCTTCTTTGCTTGACTGTACCTGTACTCCTGGATTTCCCTGTTGACCCGGCGGCCCTATCTCTCCAGCTGGACCCTGAGAACAAGAACAAGAAACACTGGTGGTCACACACTTCACATGACCTTTGTCGTAAGCTCATCGTCACATGGCTGGTGAACAGGTTCATTAGTAGGCCAGACTAATCCACTCCAGCTGATGTGTCGGTGAGATCACTTTCAAAGAAAAGTTACCCACATACTAATTTTCACTGAAAACTAGAACATACGTATATTACAGTCATCAGTTGTACATAATGGCATTTATGGGGATGAGATCATTTGATGATGAAGGTACCAGGACTAACCAGATTGCCCTTTGACCCCTGCACGCCATCAGTTCCACCAATACCCTGAAAAAAAGAAAAACGCACACAAACAAGATGTTAGAAAATCCTGGATGAAATGTCAAAGTTGGATCCAGACAGTTCAATGGCTTCCCGGTTTATCTTCAGTGGCATATTGATGATTCCGTGCACTCTGGGGCCTTTTATAGAGTTGAAGAGACTGAATAGTTCTGATCTTGTAATCAAGGAGATGTTGACTTACCGGTTGGCCAGGTGGGCCAGGTGGCCCCCTTGGCCCAACAAGACCCCGAGAACCCTGGAGACAAAACACAGCAAATAGTCAGCAGCTAACCTGCATACATGATGAGCTGGAGTGAGTCTGGAATACTAAATCATACATCAGAAGTAAAGAGACAGAGAGAGAATGAAACACAGAGAGGGACAGATAATATATTGTAGCGTGTGTGTGTGTGTGTGTGTGTGTGTGTGTGTGTGTGTGTGTGTATACGCATCTGGTTTTGTATGTGTTAGCCACAGAGGCTGTGCTAGTCTGTGCTTGCGCGAATGTGTTTGTGTGCTCTGTTTTTGTCAGCCTCCCTCTTTGTAGGCTGGCCAAGCCACCTGTTCCAAAGCCACATCTGTGATCTCCTGGGAAGTGATTGATATGGAAATATAATCATTCAGGCCAGGATTTTATCTCTTCCCTCTCCGAATCTCCCTCTTTCCTCTTTCCTGTCTCCATCTCTCTTATCTCATCCACCACCAACCAAATTTCTGTCTTGAGTTTGTCTCTCGCTGTCTCACTTTTCCCATCGCTGCCTCTCTCTCATCAAAACAACCAACTCGCCTCCTTTCCTGTGTCTTTGTAGTTTAACACAGCTTCCCTAACATGTCTTATGGCGCTCTGTTTCTTCCTGCACTGAGTGATCCATTTGGTGGGACAGAGCCCTGCTGAGCCCCAGCCTCACCGACTGGGAGAAAGATACAGTGTGAGTCATAACCAATCAACCGGTGTGCGCCGCAAAGATACACAGAAAGAAAATGACAGGTTCTTCAGCGGTGCTCTTAAAATCTTTGTGGTCTCTCAATGATCCAAAGTTACTGTGCAGGTAAAATCTCTGTGACAGAATGTGAATATACTAGCATGCTCTGCCAGTGTATATTTTTGTTTTCAAGCTGTATGCCTGTTTCCGGTGGCCTTTTCTCTCCTAATGCTTGGCTGAACACCCTGGCGGTATTGCATTAATAAGGTTTGACTGCCCAACTTTTTCATTGTTGTTCTATTGTACACAATTTCTATAAGTTCTTCTGTAAGATTTTGACTAAAAGTTCTGCTGAAGCTTAACCCTGCTTAATCTTTGCTGTGGAAATCACTTCCTGTTCCTGTGATTCTGCACTACTGAAAATGTGTATTTCTGAGAACTCAATAAATGCATCTTCCCCCCTAAGTATTTTTAGTGTAGAGAAACAATACCCATGACATATCTTAATGTAGAGGTGTGCTGTGACGTTGGTATCTATGAGGGAACATTATATTCTTCCAGATGTGGTTACTCACAGGTTCACCTGGCTGCCCTCTTGGCCCCACAGGTCCATCAGATCCCTAGAGTAACAAAGAAGGAAACAAATTCAATACATAAATCTCATACACCTCTCCGAGTCAACCCCAGGCATGGATAAATTTATATCCCACAGACATAATCTGTGAAAATAGCTCATTAAAGAAATTCACTGCCTGACAGATAAGGCTCAACTATCTTCCAGCAAAGACTAATAGATCGCTCGCTCAAACTTCACTCCACCCTCCTGTGTGGCTAGATACCATCTTGACTGAGCTTCTATCTTTCATATTTTCAATTCAATGTCAGGGATGCACTGCCTAGCTTTCATTTCTTTTGCAAGCCCTGATACTGAATTAACTCAGGCAAGCATAGCCAAATTAAAAATTCAGAAGTTTATGACTTTATTTGAGCGAAGCCTGCTTTGATCTGTGGTGCTTTACCATCTAAATGGTTTGTAGAATTGATTCGTTGATCTGGAAAGGATTCCCCTTTTAACCTTGCGTGATGGAAAAATGAGGCAAAACAAAGCACTGCTGCAGGGTGTGTTTTCTAGGCTTTCTTTGTTACAAGTAAATTTTAGAAGGTACTGTGCACTCACCTTTTCTCCTGGCTCTCCAACAGGCCCATGAGGACCAGGCTTTCCTCTGTCCCCCTACAAGATAAAAGCATTAGCTGCAAGCCTCAAGATATTTAGGACTGTTCTGTTTATAGCAGAGCAACATCAAGCAGATGATTTTTAGTGTACACTGTCATCACAGAAATCACAACGATCATCGTGATCATAATATGCAAATAAACATCTGCTATATGGTGTGTGAGGTATTCATGCGTGCCGCAATAGCGCGCTGGTATCTGAAGGACTAAATAAATACAGTGACAATGTCAAGTTACCAAATCGAACTTACTCTGTGTCCCTTGTTTCCTGGGAGACCTGGCAGGCCGTCAAAGCCCCTGTCACCCTGAGAAGTAATAGAGGCATTAAACCCTGAAACACGCACACATACGATAATGTGTAAACATTAGCAGAATTGTACTGAAAGTCTCCCCTGGCAGAGCCTCCCATCTGCTCTGAGTGTGTGTCGGCGAGAGGAAGCTTTCAGATTAGCTGTAGGTCTGCTAAAATGCTGCTTTGACTGATAAAGACTCTGCTGTTCTGTCAGACCGGCATCAGGGGAGCCTGATTTATTTACTAAGCTCTTCCTGCAGCTGTTAGGTATTGAGTTGCCTCATTGTCAATACATATAATAAGCTGTGGGCTGCTTGATACCTAAAGGCTTACACTTGCAAGTGGAGATAGTTTGTTATCATGCAAGACCTTGCTGCCTAAACATGTGTGATATTGCTGAGTTCATGGAAATGAGAAAATGGATTAATGGAAACTCAACACCAACATCAGTTATATATATAGTTATAGTTATATATAGAGTTATATGGTCTGACAGCTGGCAATGTAGCTTTCACACAAATATCAAAACAAACTAGTATCCAAAAATATGCAGTAAGGATGTAAACATAAAATCGGTGGGTTCTTGGTCTAGCTCATTTAGATGAGATTATCACTACTGCAATGCAGTGCAGTGAGATCTCAAAAGGCTTACCTTAGAGCCTGTTTCACCTGGAGCTCCACGACCTCCGTCCACTCCCGCACGCCCCTACGAGATGCACAGTCCCGTTAAAACAGGATGTTGTTTTACAGTACATCAGGCGCAGTATGCTTTTAACGTGAGACGTGCAGAGGTTTTCAGCGTGGACCACTGCAATACTCAAGCTATCTCACCCTTTTTCCTATCTTTCCATTAATTCCGGGAGGGCCCGGCAAACCACGTGGTCCCTGTGTGAGAGAGGAAGAGAGCAAAACAAATGGGAAAAGGTGTAATAGGGAAAGCACAAGGACAAAAGGAAATCAATAGTGCAACAAAGAAAAAGAGTGGTATGAAGGAAGTTAGCAGTGAGGTGGAAATAATGCCCTGACTTACAGGATGGCCACTGTCTCCGCTGTCTCCTTTGAGCCCAGTGGGACCTGGAAAACCCTGCAAAAATAAAAACAAAAGGTCATTAAAGCAAACATGATGTACAGGGGCGGGGAAATTCCACTCCACTCAAATTTAGCGCCAAAAAAAGAAAAAATGCAGACGAGCTAAGAACAAATCATCTTAAAAATCTGTTCATTTTTTGCAACCGTACAGTGATTTTTTTTTTTAATATATATATAAAAATGAGGGTAGATTCCACAAGAGAGTGGAACATACTGAGCATGCATAATGATGAGGTTAGAGTGGGGAGAGAGTAGAGCTTGTGCCTGGTCAGCCAGAATGTGAAGCTGAGGTTAAAGGTTGCAGGAGCCCTTGAGGTATGACGCAAATTTGGTCAAGGACAGAGGAGTGCCTTACCAGTGGGCCTGGTCGCCCTGTGAGACCCATTGGACCTGGAGGTCCCTTCAGTGACAGCTGGAAGAAAAGCACAACCGGGTGGTTTATGTATGCTGCACATGGTTTGTTTTGGTCTTTAATATGCAATGAAATGGCCTTCGGAGAGCGTGTAATGCAATTGTCAACAGTCACTATGTTATAATATTGCAACAAAGTGCAGGTTTCTGTGACGTGTACCTTGGTCTGTTGCAGGATAGCTTGTGCCTGTGCCTCCTGGGGAGACACCACTGGTCCCTTCTGGGAATCACCTCCATACTGGAACTGGGGGCAATGACAGGGAGGAGTCGGTCCCCATTGCAGGATTTCCCAAATGTAATGAAGTTCAATCACACAGCCCCCCCTTGTGGTCATGCCACTACACCGCACTGGGAAAAAGGTGAGCTATCTGAGTGTTTGTGTGTGCATGAGCATGCATGAGTGTGCTTTAAGGTCTTACTGGTAGCATCAACAGGGTTCCTGGAGGACCTGGAATTCCATCAGCCCCAGCAAGACCGGGACGTCCTGGGGGACCCTGAAAAGAGAGGACAAGTAAAGGAATAAGCATTGACTAATGTGGTTGTGTGTGTGTGTGTGTGTGTGTGTGTGTGTGTGTGTGTGTGTTTGTGTGTGTGTGTGTGTGTGTGTGTGTGTGTGTGTGAGTGAGAGAGAGAGAGAGAGAGATAGGGAGAGAGAGTGTCTAAACGGAGAGAAAAACATCCCTGCAATCTAATCACTGTAAAAACAACCTTTACTCTATTTCCACAGGGTGTGTCATACACACACACACACACACACACACACACACACACATACTACCTTATCTTGTTTTTACATATTGTAAATGACCATTTTGACATGCCATTTAATGTAGCACTGAGTCATAAAGATTGTGTGAATCAGATTAGTGTCTAACAGGTATTCAAATTGGTCCTTTTGTGCAACAGCTGACCACTCTCTCATTCACTACCCCCTCTGAAGCGTTTGGACAATACGTTACTGCAGGAAGTAGTAATGTATATTGCTGTCACAGTGGCGAGAAAAATGTAATTAACAAAGGAAGATAGACTGGTCGGTCAGGGGTTCATCCTACAATGAAACAATAGCTTGAAATTTTTAGAGGAAAAGAACATGACAGAGGCTCCAGATGATGGGATCGCCAGCACAGTCTCCAGACTCTCTAGATGATGAACTGGACAGATGGTGAAAGCAAAGCAACACACATTTGTGTGAACTTCTGCAACAGAGCAGAGACAAAGTTTCTGAGCAATATTTATTTTCCATTGTAGAATGTACAAGTGTTTTTGGTTGTAGAATGAGTCAAATAAAAAGATTCTATGCTTCCTTAAAAACCAGTAGTCTCAAAGGTTTATACACAGTATAGACCTTAATTTCAGCCCTGTACTTCAGGATAAAATTTGATAATTATTTGTGGTTACTCTTTTTCTCTTTTTAATGCAATGGCTAATTATTTGTAAATATATCCAATTTGTTCATCCGGTACTCGCTCATTGATTTCAGCTATATTCACCACTGTTGCATCTCTTTTGATTTCATCTTCAATAAAATAAAATATAAATAAAATAAGATGAAATAGGTTTGTTGATTTGTTATGTAGGCTGAACATGAACTCTAAATAGCTCCTGAACACATGTAAAGCTTGCAAGCCATGGGGATCTGCATGGTAATAAACTGCCATCATCAGCTTTGCAAAGCAAAATGATAAAGACCATCAAACTAGTGGGAAATGACAGATCATCTGTGAGTGTGTGTGTGTGTGTGTGTGTGTGTGTGTGTGTGTGTGTTTGTGTTTGTGTGAGAGAGTGTGTGTGTGACAGTGTGTGTTGGAGTGTGTTCCATTGTGATGAATCACTTATCCAAGCAATCAGACACACAAAATAAGAAAATCAGGTCAAACATGTGTGAGTCAACATCCGTCCCCAAAGTCCAGCAGGTTCGGTTCAGTGAACGAGGACATCGTGATCCCATGGACATGTTTCAGACTGACCCAAATCTCTGTCCCTCAAGTGAAAGGGTCAAACTGAGGTCAACTGGACGTTAAGCCATTCAGTCCACACCCTAAGCCACACTCACCAATTCACCAGGATCTCCCCTGGGTCCTGGAGGGCCTGTTGGTCCAGCTGGGCCAGCGAGCCCCTGTGAAGGACACATTTACAGCACTCAAACGAACATTGAAGAGCTTCACCATACTGTAGGTTAGCTTATAATTAAATGAGTATCTTCCTCTATGTCAAACTCCGACCCTGCAAATGCTAGACAAGATTTGTTTATGTAGTTTTGAGTGAAAATCTTTTTTTTACTTCTTTGTGAGGGTCTACTTTTAGTTGTTGTATGGAAATATATAAAACCACAAACAAGCAATATCTCAAAAAGCAGTCTTTCACTAAGTGTCATTTGGCATGGCAACATTTTGTAGCGCATGTGTCTCTCTTTTGGGTGTGAAACCCTGTTTCCTTATGAAAACACCACAGTTGCGTTCCTGATGGCTACAATCCAAAATTCTTAACATTTCGCACCACATCTGGACGGTCACATTATGGCACATCCTGTATAATTACGGTGACGGCAGTCATCATTTCCATTTACTCCTGTTTTCAGGCAGAAAATAGGCTTACCTCTGGCCCTGGTAGACCTGGGGGTCCCACCGCCAATGAACCCTAGAAACAAGCACAGATAGAATGCAATGTACATTAGGAGAGTGTGAACCGATTCTCATGCTCATAACTAAAGCTACTTGACTATTCATGAAATGCCTCTAGGAGCTCACCGGCTCAATAATAGCTGGCTCTCCCTTCTGGCCTTTCTCTGCTCTGAGGCTACCCTGAGGTGGGGAAACAGATGAATAGATGTGGATTGTTAGAAATCAGTCGACAAAGGCAATTGAAGACATGACCACTCACTTGATGAGTTCACTATGAGAATTTACCTGTCCGTCCCACGTCTCTGCTCTCTCCCGCTCCGCAAATTCAAAGCCGTCCTCGTATGCTTCATACTCCTCGTACTCTGTGTCATTCTTGAAATCTTCGTATTCAAGAAGCTGTTAAAGGATGAAGAACTCCATTAGCGACGGGTACTATAAATGCCTCGGTGAGGACACTTACTGTATTTGCATTTAACCTACCTCATATTCAGTAACATTTGGGCCCGCTGTTACCGTGGAAACTGAGAGATCATCATAGAGGTCTCTGTAAAGGTCATCTCCATACTCTTCCACCAATGGCTTCTTTACAGGCTTATCCTCCTGGAAGCCAACACACACACACACACACACACATGCACACACACGCACACGCGCACACACACGGGTTTGAATGAGTCATAGAAAAGATGGACCAGGGCAGACCAAGCAGTTCTCATTAGCGCACAGTGCCTCCGAGTGAAGGCGTATTTTGCGTGTTATGAATGTTAGCAAAACAGGTGGATTTCATAGCAGTGTGTTGGTTATCCAGAATACGGGTCGACAGGTGTGCAGTTAATTACAGTGCTGGAGTGTAATTAGCTGATGGACGACATCAGATTCATGTCGCAGCATGGCAGAGACTGCAACAGCTACAGAAACAGCATGAGCATGAAAAATGAGTTTACTTGGCAAATTAGCAAAAGTAAACATGAAGGAGACATTACAGAAGCATCTCTTGTTTGTTGCTGTGTCAAGTTAAAAATTGATTGAAATTTAAAAGAACAAAAAGAAGGCTGCACAGTTGTGGTGGCATATTCAAAATAATGTGCAGTTTGATTTAAACAGTTTATATGGTATCTGAGAACAATGTTCACCTTGAACCAAATATTCATTCTGTAAGTCCACATACTGTACATGAAAACATATACTGTATAAAACACTACTTTTTTTGAAAAGTAGTATGCATGTAGTAGTGCATGTTCTGCAAACAAATAAAAAATAAATACACACACACAGCCAGAAGGCTGAGTGAGATAAACAATTTCTCATTCAAGATGCATTCACCACTTTTTCTGCTAGGGATGTAGAGGATGTGATGATTAGGATGGTGCTGGTTAGTGGTGGTGGTGGTGGTGGAAAGCAACTGTAGAAGGAAGAGGTGCTCACTATTGTTAGGAGGTATTAGGGAAGTGATCGGTTAGAACTGCAAATGGCAGGAGGGGTGAGGTTGGAGGGCATCTACAGGCAAACTTGTCTACCTCCTCAGTTACCACTGATTCAGGCACTGTAGTGGGCACCGCGGCGGGTGCCTCGGTTGTGGAGTCAGGTTCGTGTGTGGGCATCTCCACGAGGGTCTTGTCGAAGACTTCAGTGGGAATGACAGTTTCTCGGGTGTTCTTAATTTCTGGCAGCACTGTGGTCACAAAAGGGTCTTGGGATAGATACTCAGGCAGTGTTGTGGACACTGTGAGGAAGCCGTCCTCAAGACCCTCCTCCTCATGCTTTTTCTTTCTGGATCCCTTCTTGCCCTTGCCTTTGCGCTTGCCTTTCGAGCCCTTGTCTCTCTTCTTTTTGTTCTTTTTGCCCTTCCTGTCCTTTTTGGAGACCTCCTTTGGTTCTTCTGGCTGGTCACTTTGCATCAAGGCATCAGACCCAAGTTGGGAGTTCTTTTATGAAAAAGGGGAACGCAAGATGAGACAAACACTGCTGTGAATGAAAAAACAATGGCAGAAATAGCCTGCAACAGGAAAGTAAAGCAATTCATATATGACCTGTGACACCTTTACAAAGTCAGACACCTACTGTGATTTCCACTGGTAAAAACCTAAAAGCAAACATGAAATGAGAAGGAACAAACACATGTAAAGTTGTTTCCTCTTAGTCAAAGCAGAAGACGTATTTGTTTGGGAGGTCAGAGGTCGCCCTGTCAATGATCCTATAGAGGTGCTAAGTGTTGCAAATTCTTGCTCTGGCAAATGAGTAAATATGGCTTGTGTCGTCCTCCAGAGTGATGTCCATTACATGTCACTAATATGAATGGCCTCTGCCTGAAAACGCCGCTGAAGGCCAAGTCTGTGAAAAACACCACTGACGTGATTTAGATCCACTTGTAAACAAGGTCTTTGACTAAGGGAGGATGATGGGAAGTAGGTCAGTGGGGTGACAGATGTTGACATGTTCTGGATACAGAGCGCGTTGCTCAGCTGTAGTTCTACAAAAGCCAGCTGGATGACTATCGGAATGGCCTCACACTACAATTAATGGACTGCGCCTGGAGCCTTATCAATGTCTGCGCACAAAAGTTGACAGACACACGTTCACTCACATAAGTGTGCACACATGCGAGCGTATGCATGTGGCATACGCTTAAAAAAAATAGCCGCATAGATTAGGCAATTCATGGGTTAAAACTGTGTATTCCTCGAAGCCCAGCCACACACACACACACACAAACCTACACCTCCACTGACTGCTTCCTTCCTCCTTATCTTTATCTTTCACACACCACCAAAGAAATATACAGTAATTCATATCCATGATTGATTCTATTTTTTATACACGCCTTGAGGAGGGGAATATTGTGTTTGAGTTATGGGCTCTTGGCTCCGTGTGTGTGTGTGTGTGTGTGTGTGTGTGTGTTTGGATGTGTGTATGCTCCTTGCCAAAGGAACACCTGAGCTTAAAATGCTCCACTGCTGGCTGCGTTTGAAAGAAGACGCTCGTACTTTGACTGATCTTTTTGCAAAACACTTGGTACATTTGCACTGTGCTCAGACCTCTTCTTGGCTGGGGCCGACGTCTGCTTGTAAATTATATGATCAAGAGTCTCTGGGACAAATAGCTCTATTGATAGGCGTGCTTGTGCGCCTTTTACTGGTTGGCTGTGATGCAAGCACCTCTTCAAGCCCACTTTAGCAGCCAAAAGGACCTGACATGAGTGTAAGAAGTAGAAATACATCTTATTGCTTAAACTCATTATAAAAAAAGAGTCTCTTCTACAAGAATATGCAAAACACAATAAAACAGTAAATAAAATGAATTAAGATTTCCAGGACTTTGTGTTCAAATAGCAATACATGTGGTGTCTCTGCAGTTAACTGAGGTGAAACTAAACCTGTGATTTTTTGGGGGGTTTTTCCAGTCGGCATTATCTCCTGTTGGTGGCACTATACTAACCTCCTGCAGGTCCAGGGTTTGGCTGTTGTATGGCAAAGCAGATTCACAGTCTGGTATGTAGTTATCACAGTAGTTGGCAGCAGCCTGGGCATCCTCCAGAATCAGTAGTTGCTGAATATCTCCCTGAAATAAACCAGGGAACAGACAGAGAGGCAAACAAGTGTCATGTTATGAAGTCAAATGTACAGGAGAAGAAGAATAACCCCATTGGAGCACTGACAGAAACATTCAGTAGCTGCTGCCGCACTGTGAAGAGACATTTTGCGAGGACAAGACGACTGAACAATACCTTGTACGCCGAAGACGCTGTGAGAACGACAAAACTGGCTGCATACCTAGATGTAAGGCAAAGTGTAACACAGCGGCATCAAAAAAAAGAAAACTGCTACTGCTGCTACAATTGCTACTGACTACTGCTTCCCTGTGTTCCATAACTCCACGAGGGGCCTGACTGCATACACAAAACAGTCAAATAGCTCTCTCTCACCCCCCTGTCAGGACCTTTCACTTCCCATCCTGCCCTGGAGGCGTAGCCAGTGTGTATATACAAACACACACAGAGACAGCACTGCTGGACCCTGCAGTGCTGAGCCCAGAGCCTCTGTTGGCTTTGTGGCCTCAACATCACTCTTCTGCCCACGTTGCTTTAGAACATAATGCTTTGTAGTGCTGAAATAACTAGTCGATGAACTGTCAAATACGATACCAAACACAGAGCTTTACGGATGTTTTTCTGTTACATGTCACCAATAAATAAAAATTCTTATTACAACAAGATTAACACAACAATTGTGGCCCAATTAACTTTAGCCACTTGTCATTATTTTTGGGCATCATCATGTGTTGAATGATGAGAAAAAAAAAATAGATCGAAAAGATGAACTGAAATAACTGTAAGATGATTCTCTGTGAGACGCAAGTTGGAAAATAATTCAATATAAATGCAGGCAGCCCCATGGCACTGTGTTTGACAGGGTTTAGATTACATTAGCGATACGAATCTATGTAACTGACAGGCCACTGCAAACATATTACCGGGTGAAATGTTATCCAGGGACAGCTGGGCAGCCATTTGTGATGAATTAAGTCAGATTAACTGCTCGATGTTGTGGTAATTACAGTCCCATTGTAATCTCTTTAATTAGGCTTTAGCGGCCAGAGGTGAAATAAATCAAAACATATCGCTTCTCCGTTTCCTGCCACCAGATATATATCTTCTAACGCAGCTGAAATCAGGCCTTATCAGCACTGCATGTCTACGCAAAGCCTGGATCACCATACGCAAAACTGTAAACCTTGGAATGACTGCTGAAACACTAATTTATGCTTTAATACATCAAACATGAAAGGAGTTGTTATCCACTTATCCTTTTTTTTTTTTTCTTCCTGCTCTGGCAAAAAGCCAGTGTCAAGCAAAGGAAATTATTGCACTCTAAGGTGAGAGTGAGAGAGAAAGGCAACAGGGAATTAATCCAATCTAATCCAATCTCAATTTGAGATCAAAGGCAACACTTTTACAGAGAAGTTTTCCTGTTTTTCTTGCCTGGCAGGGGCTCTCTGCTGAGTAAAGTGTTGCCCAAAATCATGTGTGCTCTGCCATTCCCCATTTAGGATGGGGGCAAGGACATCTGACGAGGACGTGAGGATGTGCTGAAAAGGAAAACACCTCAGCTGAATCCACAAGTTTCTGATGGCTAACAAACATCCTGCATGAGTTCACGCATGGCTCCACTGGCAAAAGTTCACTGGTGTTTCAGGGAGTGACCTCTTTGCTTTCCCCCTGCTGTCTGCAATAACTTGTTTTGTGCCCGCTAGCCAGCACCTCATACTGCTTTACCAAACGACAGACCTAATATGAGGCACTGGCCGCGCATTTGCAGCCTTAATCAGATCTCAACCCTTAACAAATATCTTGTGTGAGTCACAAACTCGTGTTGGTTAAGGAGCAACCGGAAGTTTACCACAAACATGCTCACTGTAATGGAAAAGCCTGTTGATGCTTCTCATTCGTTTAAAGTGCAACAGATGCTCACATCTAACCAAAAACATATGACCACCATCACACACAAGTCATTACCAGCCCAAAATATGACTTAAACGGACCCTGACAGATTCGATGTGCGTCTCTGATTTGGGTGATAAGTCGGCGTGGTTGCTGAACATTAAAAATAAAGCTGCTCTTTAATGATATGCTTGACAAGTCATGGTTTCAACACGCCTGTAACAGTGAGCCAAAAAACATTTATAATTTCCAGTACTAATCGAGGCAGAGGGGATCTGAATTTCCTAACAAATAAACGCTGGGCTGGATCTTATCTAAGCAGTCAGCGTGTTTGAGGCACAGACACAGGGCACACAGCAGCCAAGTAGGAGCTCAAGCAGACTTGTGGACAGTTTGATGTTTGCTTTACTGCAAATGCAAGCAGAGTGTTGAGCTTGAGCACCAAACTTCTGTAGTCATTTGTATGCAATCTGGAAGCAATAGAGACATTAGTGGCTGACCACGGTCCCCATGCTCCCACGCTGAGCTCCCACGCTGGGAGAACTGGGCCGGAACACCGGCCTCCTCCCACAGAACCAGGGCCTGGGAACAGAGGCCCAGAGGTCAGCCTGTTTAATCTCTCCTCCCCTGGTACCGGCCTCACCCGAGGTATACAACACTGATGCTTATACTTGTGGCAGTGAATGCATACGTGCACACAATGACACTCATATTTCACCATCACATGTATCGATGAAAAAACGAAAACAGAAAAAAATATTTGACTTTTTTGAGATTTTTTTTTTTATTTTTTTATTTTTTTCATGTGGTCCAAAAAAAGCAATTTATTAATTCTACAACACTAGCACAGTGACCACAAAAACAGCACAGGCTGGACTAAAGGATGGATCTGGGTTAGTCATCACAGAAAATACAGTATCATCATCATAACTTTTCACATAGAATGATTTAAAAGGACATGCGAGTGTTTCTGGAGCATAGCCAAAGATGAAATGGTCTCCATTGCTTCTGAAAAGGGGAATTTATAGAGTTCACAAAGAGACACATTTCCTAACTGAAGTGGAATATAAAGAAAACTGGAGAGCCTGTCAGTGTATGAGAGGGGAGCAGAGAGCAGGACGGGAGGGGCAACTGAGGTTAAGTTAGCGCATAGGGAAAGTAAAATGAATGTGTGGACAAGGTTAAGGGGGGGCGTAGTTATTGACTACACACTCAAAACCCAAATTAGAAGGTGTTCACCTGTCAGGACATCTGGTTTCCTCCTGGAGAAAGTGAAGAAGGTTGTGTTTCTGTCCATTAGGCCAATGGGGGAGTGATAACAACCCTCCCTCTGTGCTTTGGTCAAATTTAACTACGCTATGTTCCCTTTTGCAGACTGTGGGATATTGGGACACGGAGGGGAAACTTGCGTGTACCTTATTACACCTCTATCTATATTTCCTTTTTCTCTCTTGCTCCACAGCTGAGCAGACACAGAGCCACGAAGACATAGCAGGGGAAGGGGCTTGAGCTGATCTCTATTTCATGCTGTGGGCGAGAGATTTAGAGTGGAGCCTCTCTGGGAATGACAATGGAGCGGTTGTTGCATATTGTCATGTGAAGCACAGAGAATGACTTATGACAATAGAAGTTACTGCACTGAAAAAAAAAAAAAAGAAATTGGAATCACTCCCAGAGTTTCATTTAAATCCTCTTGATCTTCCACTTTTCCCGTTGCATATTGATACATGTGTGGGCACATACTCTAATGCTATTAACTGAAGAAGTGCACTTCAACTTCAAGAGGATGAAAATGATCAACTTTTTCAGGCGGACGCAATTTGAAATGACCAAAAGCGACGATTTTATCCGTGACACATGTCCCCTGCTTCTCGTTGAAAGACACAAAAACCCAACATGTGCAGCCGAAAGAAGCAAGTATTTCATCCTGCAAGAGGATGAGCCTTGGCCCTCACAAGACATGACCAAACAGTCAGACGTGTTTCTTGGCGCCCAAATGCACAGATGGCCATTCAGACTCGCATCAACACATCTATAGCCAACAGATCCAACTGACAAATCCAAAAAGCAAAGAGTGTGTGTCATTTCTTGGCTTTGCAATGACGAGGCCGGGCATGTACGAACAACACGCCCCCTCCTCCCCCAACTCCTTCCCAAACACCTCTTTTCCTCTGCCCTGCTTTGTTCCTGCAGCACTTGATTGACAGGAGGCCCTCGTCACCCCACAGCCTCTTGAACTGTGATTTCTTTTTTTCCCTTTAAGTCTTTTCCTAAGTAGCTTTAAAGGTGTAGGGGGTGGGGGGTGGTGGTGGGTGGATTCCACAGTCTCAAATATATATTTATATCTCTGCTTTTCCCACCATTTCACCAGCACAACTGGACTGTACTGTATCATACTCCATAGGTCACATAGAGTATATGATGTATGGAGATGCAATTTACACAGGGAACTTGCAAATTCAAATTTTCTATATTTCTTGTGCATTTTTATGCACATTTCTCCAAAATTTAGCCCTCAAATAGTTGCTTTGTTTTTAGAACAGAATTTGAAGCAATGTGGGTATGAACAGTGCTTGGCAAATGGTGCAGCAGGGAGAGGTTCTCTAATCTAAACAACAAACGATCCAAACACTCATAACTGTACTCAACTGGCCATAGAAAAGTCTGAAGCAGCACAGATTAAACGCCCTCAGTTTTGTTTAAAAAAGTGTGATAGTCTATAGTCTTCATATGAATGAAAACAAGGTCAGCGAGGCGTCCCCCTGCAGTGTCTTGTCAGATGACTATGTTAATATGCAGTGTATATTACCCCAGTGAAAGTCTCCCGTGGTTTCACGTACACACTTAATAACACAAAGTTCACATCATACTGACCCTCCTTTGCATCTTTATGTAAGAGATGCAGGAAAGGACACACGCTTGCTGGGGATTTGACTAAATCCAATGAAAACCAGGCAAGTGAATCGGATAAGAGTGTGACACCCAAATAATACATGTGATTGTCTGTTCTCAGGGGCTGCTGCGCTTTGATAATGTCCTACCTCAAACACATCTTCGTCCAGCAGCCGTGTCCCAAACACAGTGACACCCTCTGTACTGACAACAGCATCGTCCCCTCGCAGCAGATCCAGGGTCTCGACCTTCTGGCAGTCCAAGTACAGGGTCACAGACTTGTCCTGCACGCTGTAGGCTATCCTGTGCCATCTGACAGATCAGAGACAGAGTGAGTATTAACAGACAGTTAACAAAATGTAGTATTTTGTTTCTGAAGGTAAATTTGATGCCCAAAAGAATCAGCGATGTAAAGAGTTGTTTCATGCCTCTTGTAAGTGCAGTAAACCTGAAGTGTCTTTGAGCCCAAGAGGACTTGTGAAGGATTGATTTCCTTAACACCTTTGATCAGGTCAAATCAATTGCAGCAAGTGCTCCACAACCACCTTATTCTCTTTGAGGTCACTCAAGCTCAAACACGAGGAGTGAGCCGTATGAATTAGACTGCAGAAATGTGAGGGCTGCCTCAGATTTCAAGGTTTGGGAAAGTTATAAATGCACAGTTAATATAGATTACACAGTGCTGATCTACTGAACACACACACATCAGATACAATGTGCTGTGGAAATCAACAGAAAGGGCAGATGTTTTATTGATATCTAGTGTAATGGAGAGGGTTTTAGGCCCTCAAACTACCCACTTTCCATCGGCTAGGTTGATCTTCTTGAAGATGGGGTACATTTCTGGTGTGGGCTGCCCATGTTGGTCCTCATAGAGGAAGACAGGCGAACGTCCCACCTCCAGCCCCAGCTGCTGGACCCCCTGGTCATCATACACTGAAAGAAGGAAGAACTGGGAGCCCTTTTTAGCTCGCAGTGTAGCCATCAAGGAGAAACTCTCAGGGAATTTGGAATCTGAGAGGGGAGAAAGGAGAGGAGAGAAGCTGTTAAGTCATACAAGAGAAAGCACAGCAGGAAGCAGACATTTTTATAACATGCAGACACCACCTGCTGCCAGTGAGACCCGAGCAAAGATAATAATGATGAAAAATATTGCCCATGGAAGCAACGAGCGCCCACGAGGAGGAGTAAAAGGAGTTCAAAGTCAGATTTCTAAAGGTCTTACTGACTCACAAAAGTGACACATTTGATTGCTTTTTGCTATTTTTGGAAATTCTAATTGCAGGATGGGACCGGAGGCTATGCTGTATGTGATCAAGTAGGGGAAAAAAAAAAAAGTCGGCTACCAGGGAAAAGTTGTTTGGTGGGAGCACTGAGCTGGATCTTTTTGTCTATCTTGTAGGCCAGGTCCGGCTGCTCCATGCCCCTCCTGCTGCTGCAAAGACCAGCCTCCAAGGACACCCCCTCCATGTTCTCTGACAGGTCCAGCACTCGCAGGACATCAATGAGATCAGCTGGGAATGGAAACAAAGGAAAAAAGTAACCATCTACACACAGTTATAGAGAAGATATAAGAAATAAGAAATATGGCTTTTTTTTTTTTTCTTTTGATGTCATGCTCACAGACAAGATAAAATAGCTGATGCCTTGCTTTCTGTTAATTCCTGTCTCTACCATTGTATGGAGAAAAAAAAAAAACTACTTATGATAGGGTGGAGCTTGTGGCAGATGGTGGCAGCATGCTTTTAGTCATGTCAGACTCACAGTTAAATTCTGCCAGTGTGACAGCACTTTGTTGTCTGGCTCAGTTAAGTGCTGGTTGCTACCAAGCTGAAGAGCAGGGTTTAGTGCGGCTGAAAGCAGGTCTTAAAGTGAGGAGGCTTCCTGCTTCCTCAGAGTCGGAAGAGACCAGCTCCTCTGAGATGTGGCGGCAGGTGGCCAGGCTTCTGTGGGTGTTATTATAGGATAGGGGTGGTACACAGCCTAACCCATAATCCTGCTGCAGCACACCTGACAGCTGACACCTGCACACCGCTCACTCTGCACCAGAGAGCAACAATATGCCCACATCACATTTATCATAATTTAAACACTTCAATTGCATAAATAAGTGCATCAGTGATTCATATATTCTCACTGCTAAAACATCTGCCCTAACAAGTCAGAAAGCTTTGTATTAAACCTTAGGAAATACACTTTTCTGCCAATGGGGGTAAAGTCATTGTATATGTTCCCCAAGCAGTTGCCTGATTTTCTCAAAGTGCATGAAAACATCCTGAAAAAAGACAGAATAAGGCAAGTTGCTGCAGCACTATCATGATAATTGATAGTATTCTCATTAAAACAAGTTGATTTTTATTCAAATTTGTCATTACAATTGATATAATTATTTTTATTATAATTATATTATAATTATGCTTATTTGCAATGAGCACAGCAGCTACTGCCCCTCTAGATATGACATGTCTCCCAGTGGTGGGTCTTTCTCATTACAATGAGCTTGTACTTTATTTGCAGTTTGCTGGTCATGTTATTAGATGTTCTGTTGATAAAGTGTTGCCGTGAGCATTAGCCAGGATCAGAGTTTTGTGTGCAGCCGGTCTCCCACCAGCTGCTATAGAGAGTCTGTTTGAGGCGACTCAGCACTTAGCATTCCAGGCAACTGAAATGAGGATCCTAAACCCAAATTGCCTCCTGTAGCTCTCGCCGCTCATACAGAGCTCGCCTTTTATTCTCCTCGTTAATTAAACATGTGGAGAGAGTTTACTGTTGCCCAGACGTTGCTTGCAGAAAAACACAGCGTTACATTTTATGGCATTATTTATTTGCATAGCATAGGCCGTTTTTTCCAAGCAGCTTTGAGAGCTTGCCCTCTCAGTCCCCTAGCATGGCAATGGGGCTGTAAATAGGTTAAGCTGTGAATTACAGCCAGGCTCCAACAATGGAAAACATTAGGTACAGATCTAAAGGTATTTAAGACCTCAGGGCTTGAATTTTGAATTTATAGAGAGTCATGAACAAATTGTGTAAATTAAATAATTATAGAAGTTCCAGGCTTTTAACAACAAAAACACTCAGGCTCTTGTATGTACAATGTACAATTGGCACCAATAAATGTTCAACCGCACACCATCATTTAGGATGCTTTTCAAATCTTCTCCAGCCATCATGATAGTGAACTTAGACCTAAACGCATGGAATAAGGTATCTATTGATTTTAAAAGGCCATGGCCCGGTCGGCCACACTTAGATCAGGAATAAGGAATCTGAACTTTTTTTTCGATTACACATTTTTGGGCACTTTTTAAGGGAGATTCATTCCCAACGTAACATGGCTTAATGGCTCTGTTTCACGCTTCATTAAATGAAGTCTTTGTCTTGTTTGTCTCTTGGTCTCATATGGTTAATAAAAATAAAACAGGTTGACAGTGCTGCTTAAATTGGCCAGTAATATGAATGGATTGCAACAAACGCATCTTCATGACATTTACTAAAGTAAGTGAGTCATCAAAAAAGGCTGCATCGTTGAATCCCCCAAGCAGGCTGCCACTTCAGAAGCACAAAACAAAGACACAGCAATTATATTACTTTTCATTAAATATGTAAGCATCTGCATGTCTGTCAGAGGACTTAATTCATTGCAACAGTTTACTTTGTACTTTGGATCATGTCTGGGTCCTAATCCTTAATATTTGTATTTAATTGCATTGGTAGGAGTGTCTCTGTCATTGTCTGATCCCATGTGAGCTCTGTATAGCTCTGTTGTGGCCTTGTTTGATTCCTAACTGCAATCGCTCAGACTCAATTTCCTTTGGGATGGCAAAGTTGAAAGGGTGTGTTTTAGTCAAAGATCAGAATCTACTAAACTCTCTCTTCCTCTCTCTTTCCATCTTCTATCTACCTTGTTCTTTCTCTCTCTCTCTCTCTCTCTCTCTCCCTCTCTCTCTCTCTCATGCACAGGGAGGAAGAGGGGTCATAAGGCAGTTATGTTTGGAACAGTCTGAATAATGTTCTAAACTGAAGCAACATGGGTCTAATTATACAGGATTCTTGGGTTTCTGTCGACGCATCCAGAACAGCACCTGACAAAATGGCCAGAAAACAAACTAACACAATTCATTTCAAGCAATCCAAAGATGATATTTCTGCCCAGACCACTGAGTTTTAACGATAACTGTTTCCCAATTCTGAACATGTTCCAGCCGTGGGCTTACAAGAGACTGTTGACCTCTGAAACTCTCAAGACAACAGAAATGAGTCAAAATGCGCAACAATGCCACAGGGAGAAATTCGAGACAGGCAGAAGAAATTCCTCCCAAAAAAAGAAACTGCTTTCACAATGATCCTTCAGTTAAACATGCAGGAGAAAACAGGCATCCCACACCCAAGTGTGCAAAATAAACTGCTGAGGGATATGTTTGGCAAGCTGATTCGCAAAACGTGGGAAGAAAAAAAAAACGTGCATTGGACTTAAAAAGCTGCAACCCTGATAGCTGCTGCAGAAAAAAAACATTGGATACAAGAATGACAAGTTCCTGTGGAATATCCCCCTCAGTACCACCACCCCTGACTCTGGCGTCAAGAAGAAAACCCCAGGCTAGTGGCAGGCTGCCATATGAAGTCTGTATCCACGCAGCATTCAATAAAGCAAAGCTATCTATTCCCTGTTTTGGATCCATTCATGTCACCTAGAGTTGTGCCAGTTCTTGCAGTCTCCTCACCTATCCTGCAGCACTGACTGTCTTAGCAGGCTTTGCTTGCATCTCATTAGTCTTCGTGCTAATCGTGTCCTTACCTCACCTGTCAAATATTCTACTTCTAAAGATACTTTGGAAAAGAGGAAGGAAGTGGAGAGGGAGAGGAAGAGTACGGGTACAGATGAACAAAACTTGCAAACTAGTGGTTGCTCTGCCGGCCTGTGTGTGCAGCATGCTGTCCCTGCCACTTAAAGAAACGGTTCAACAATGTTTGAAATAGCATAGTTGAATCTCTAAGGACTGATGACTCAGTGTTCAGTCCAATCATGCCAAAAGGTCAGAGTACATGGGAAGCAGCTGAATCATCCAGCACATTTCACAAACATCTGGCAATTCTGGGAGAACAGTTGTAGCTCACCCACACTGTACAGCGTATGATTAGCGTGTGGGTACATAATAATGCGCGTTCTCTGCATAAGACATTTCTGGAGTCTTCCTTTTTCTTGTTCTCGAGCTTTTCACCGTGAGACAACCACGTCTGCCCAGCAACAGTGTGCTGTGTGCAGTTTTCCTGACAAAAAGGAGCTGAGCACCCCACCTCACAGATCACGCTCTATCCCCTGCAAATGCCACCACACAGTCTACATCTGTGTTTTTTTCTCTGGCTGTGCAACACTTGCCACAGTCTCTCCATGCCCTGCGGTCACACATCTCAGCACCACTGGACAATCGTACATGGACAATAATGTGTTCTCTGTGTGTCCAGAGCTAATGTCTGTGAAGACACTGTTTATGACTCACACCACCTACACTCCCTAGCTCTGCCTGAAAATACCACTCGCACACACACACACACACGCACACACACAATACTACACTGTCCAAAACTATTGCGCCTGGGAACTGGGGAATTTTAACTAAAAATTAAGCCAGTATGAATCTGGGCAATGAGAATTCCCCATGATACATTATTGGACCACACCCTGAGATGAGAGAAAGGAAAGGACTGATATTTAAACTTTGATTTGGAGATGTGCGTTCATCTTATAACAAATAACATGACGTAGCAAAATTCGTATGTATAAAGCTGAAATATATCTACAGTATGTTATTCTTTTTCTTTTCTTTTCTTTTCTGGATCTCTTCTTCCTTTAGAAATATCTGTTTATTGAAACATTACTGATGAGTGAGCATTTCTTCAGAAAAGATTTCAAACATGACACCTTGTAAAACAGATGGTGATTAATAATGAAAAATTGCTGACAGATCCAGTGGAGGTGATCGAATGAATCCAGACACTGTTTCTCCCAGGCTGCATGAAGAATAGCCTTAATCTAATTAGCAGTGGGTGTGACCTTTTGTCTGGGTCACTGCTGTGTGAGGACAACAACACTGTGAGACTAGGAAAGATAATGTGCACTCTGAATAGGTGGAAATTTAAACACACAAACAGCCAAATGTTAGTTAAATACTGATTGTACACACAGTCACACCAGAATGACCAAACCATTTGCAAACACTGTTTATGTGTAGCTCATTTATAACGCCCACAGAGGAGGGTGGGGTGGGGGGGTGGACAGCACGTTGGACCTCTGCCTTTCTCATAATTTCTCTCTGTATGACTGTTATTTTATCTGTCAAAGACTCTTTTGCTTGTAAACACATGTTATTAAAACACAGAGGGGCACATTAGAAACATCCATGGCAAAGGTAAATCTATTGTAACATTGAGACAGAGGCATTTTTGTTGGGCTGGGAGTCCGCACACTGAGAGGCAGCGATGTTTATCGCCCTGAAAGTGCTTTGTGGTTGGGTCTGCTTCCAGTTATCCCTGAGCGGCTGTGCACATGACTGCTGGGAATGGTTTTTAACATGTTCTGAGGGGATATGGATGATGAAGTCATGAATATCATTGGGAGACAATGAGAGCAATGATGAAAGCAACCAGTACAGCCTGTTATAAAGTCTTTGATCCATTTTAAGCATGTAGCCTGTAATACTAAATTATTTGTAATAGCGTATTATTAATATTCGAGTTTATGCTCTCTATGCCTGTGTAGGCATGAGGCGAGACGAAGACATGCATGAGTTTTCATGCTGAACTAACTGCGCATGCGCTGAAAGAGTGGAGGGCAGACTGGACCTGACTTGAAAAGCGGCGGGAAATGTTCTCGGTCTACATGCAAACTACAAAGATGGCAAAGACCATGTCGCAAGAGAAACTATTTATCAGAGCGTTGTCATTCACTCGCTATAGATCTGAACAAGACACGAAGTCAGAGGAACAAAGCACAGAAGCGTTAAACTGCACCAGTACCACTTTCCTCTTCTAACATATGTGTTTGCTCCTTGCTGTTATTATTATCTTCATTCATCACTATTATTATGATTTAGCTTATTCAGAGAGAGCTCTGCTGAATATAGGTCAGTGGCTGTGTCCTGTTGTTTATGCTCGCTGTCTGTGGTGGAATCTGGTTACACATTTCCTTCCAGTTCTCATCAGCACCACATTCTTCAATCTCCACAGTTTGTTCTGCTCATGTTTGTTCACAGCAGGTCGGTCCAGCAGGCCAAAAGCTGCTTGGCCCGCAGAGAAAACACCTGCCCCTCAAGGCCTCAGACTGGGCAGGCTGTCCACACAAACACACAGAAACACACACACACACACACACACACACACACACACACACACACACACACACACACACACACACACACACACAGAAACACACATTTGTACTTCTATATTTGTGAGGACATTCTACAGTAAACCTATTCCCTAACCATAATCTCCTCTGCATGCCTAACATCGGCCCTTAACCTATCCTGACCCACTTTCTAGTCGCTGAACTCCCTTTAAGAGGTGGTGGAGGCTTTAGAATTTCCTCATGTTGGAAGATCTTTTCTCATCTCTTCATCGGGTCCTCATAAATATGTAACACAGCACCATAACAAATACAAACAAAGGTGCACCAATACAGTTTCTATAGCATATGTGTATATACAGCATATAAGACCTCAGGCACAGAGGATTACCCAGACACAAACATGCAAGCGTACACATGACCAAGCCCATTCACGTTTCAACTCTAAGCCATCACTTAGTCCCTCAGACATCATAACACTGAGGCAGCTATTATGGAATGAAACACGAGCGCTGCCGAAATCAAAGCATAACACTATATGCTACACACACCATGTGTAATACAGGTATATACACACGTTCCTCTACTGCAGCAGCTCAGCGTCTATGCTAAAGGACAGAAGTGTAAATATGAGCAGGGCCACCATGTCACTGAGGGTCGCATATTGTTTTTCAAGAGCGTACACATGGCTCCGGTAGGAAGGTTTACTACTGTGACCTCTGAGATGTGGAAGAGATGGATGAGCGTGATAAATCTCTTCTGAGGCTCATAAACTGGGATAAAGACGCAGATGACATGTTGAGGGACACTGCAAAGGAGTCAGCTCCTCTGATGTCTGCTCATTGCAATTCTAGAGGAAGCACCTCGCAACTGGTGCCACAAGAAGCTGCTTGAAGCATCCAGTGATCAGAAGCACAGAGCCATAGAAGCCTGAGGGGAAGGGAGTTAGTGAGTTTCTGGATGCCAGATGTGTGTTGAATACTATAGATTGCAGTTGCAGCTCCATGAACTGTTTAAGCATAATTTCTACGTATTAAAGACTTACTTGGAGAATTACAAACACTTTGCCTCATCAAAAAGTCTGAGAAGCATTTTGATGTGACACTTGCGGCATCAGCGACTGGGGACAGACATCAGCATCTCTGACATCTCTGATGTTTAATGTTTCCATTAGAGAAACACAAGCTCATAACAGAAGAAGACAGTAGAGCTGTAACAGGCATCAAAAAAATTCCTCTTTTCCTATTCTCTATCCTGCTAAATTCACTTGCCTTTTTCATTTGCCACTAATTTGCTGCTGGATCAAAGGCGAACAAGGCTCGCCGCCCTCCTCTGGGAGTCTGGTAAGGGATTGGCAAGGAAGTTGGATCAAACGGGACGCAGTGAGGGGGCTACATGCACAATTTCTCCTCTGTCATAGAACCCGTGAAGGATTAAGGCATAAGCAGGAGGAGGGAGATGATGTAAATGAAGTGATAATGCATATAAAATAAAAACAAACACTCCCTCTTCACAGACTTTGAATGTAACATTTAAAAAAAAAAAAGAAAAGAAAAGAAGGAAAAGAAAACAGAAAAAAAAAAAAGGCGTTGAGGCAAAAGAACAGAGGATTCTAACTGAAACTAACTGTGGACGTTTGCAAGAATGTTTCACTTCCTGTCAGCAAACATGACTACAAAGTACTCTCTCATCTCTCTCGAACACACACAGAAAGCATATGGGAAAACATTCTTTCGCTGCAATACACACACACACACATGCACACAAACACTCACAGACTCAGAGGCACACATACGCATTATCAGCCACATGCACAAATCTAAGACTGCCATATCAGTGCCACCATATGTCCCATGCAATTTGAAATCATCTCAGCCTCTCACTTCACAGGCCCTCATTAGAGAGCAGTGGACACCACAGCCGCCGTGTCGCATGAATATGATTATGACAGTTGGCTCACTTCCTTTTGCCATCGCTTTATTTCAGCCAATGAAATTCCAACAGCTCCTGCCAGCCCTAAAGTGGGTGCATGTGGAAAAGCCACCAGTGAAAATGAGACATCTTAAAGCACTCGAGGGTGACCACAGGGTTAACTCCTGCTGTTGGGGCATGTCTCTCCATCAGGGAGTCTCTAAACAGCAGCACCTGCAAGGAAATAAGTCTGCTGCCAGTCGAAGATACTCAGGACATGGCCACGGGGCATGGAGGCCTGTGTGGGTGACAGATAGCAGCGGGCCAAATGACATACAGTGTAGATGCGCAACCTGGTTGTTACAGGCTGTCTTGGGGAACAGGGGAGTTTGAAAATGGCTGCAAGGCTTCGTTGAATATGCCTGAAAGTGCATCAAAAACTGGAGTCCATCAGAACACTGTGGCACACAGACAGACACAGCATGTAAAAAAATGTTAATGTGCCAGAATAATCATAACTAAAGCAGTAAGAGAGTTAGTGCTAAGCACCTTCACTTAAGAACTATGTGAGCAGAGGGCACATTAAACAGATCCATGACAGGAATTTTAATCTACTCAGCTCGGTCAGTGTTCAACCATTCACCTCTTTCTCAAGCCAACGCTAAATCTTTTCACAGTAAACCGACGCTGGTCACAAGCAAACTCAAAACATGACATCATGCATCTCCTGAGGTCGCTGCAGGCACACCTGACCTGACACATGCAGGAAAAAAAAAAAAAAAAACATATTCATATTCAAACCTTGGAAACGTGTTAATAACAATGCAAGCTGGAGCAGGAAAGAAGCTGTTTGAATCAAAGCGTGCCCCCTTTGTGCAACGACGCGAATAATTAATAGAATGTGTGTGTGTGTGTGTGTGTGTGTGTGTGTGTGTGTGTGTGTGTGTGTGTGCGTGCGTGTGTGCGTGCGTGCGTGTGTGTGTGTGTGTTCAAATAATACATAATTGCACATAATTTGAAGAGTTCTGAAACGTCCCGACAACTTCTAAAAGTCATTTGCGCCAGCTCACGGTTTTAATCCCGGCCTGAAGCGACTCTGTGGGGCAAGTAGCAGCATCACCACAAACATTCACACAGATTCCCAGCACAGATATCAGCCTCTCCCACACCAGCCTGTAAGTGAGCCGCACCAGACAGAGACTAAAGATTATTCATTGGTTCTAACAACTTTGTGCTGGCCGAGGGCCAAGTGATGAATGAAGGCGTCTGGAAAAAAAAAAAAAAAAAAAGTAATAGAGACCTGGATAAAGGAGAAGTGCATCATTTACAGAAAGCACTAAGGATACTTCAATGGACACTTCTACGTGGATATCTTTATTATTTCACTGCAGTTGTTGCAGCTTGATACTTTACCCGCTTGTGTGGTCGTCACGTGAAGCAGGATAAAAAGAAATAGCGATATTCTCCTGCGCGACCTGGTCCTTACTAAATGGTCCATCTTTCCAGGCGGAGACCCCCCTCTGACTCCGCAAACACCAAGTTTCTACTGCACTGTAGTTCTGTGAGCAGGAACTAAGCAGCCATGCGGTGAGAAAAGGAGAGAAGCCGGTCCGTAGTTCCACTTGCTTGATTGTTGGTGAAGTTTTGTTGTTGTGATGGCTCCTCTCAGTTTCGCTCTGTCCCTCTCATTCAATTTCTCCCTCTCACCATCACTCCCTCCCTCTGCTCTCCACCTCCTCCGCCTCTTCCCCTCCCATAGGACGGTGTCCTGGGACTCATGGATGAGCGGTACGCCTGCACAAGACTCCGTCATAAATCACTTTTATTACTCGCGATAATTTGTTAGGTCTCACTTCTTAAGGGTGCTCATTAGGAACAGAGGCGATAGGAACTGTTTTACCTGGTAACCTGGCAGTTTCCTAATTTTTGCAGATCTAGCCATGTGTAGAAAACTTTATCATCCACCGAGACTGTAACAAGACAGGGATTAAACTATTTGATTTACAGTGATGGTCATGGTAGATGATGATGATGATGATGATGATGATGATGATGATGATGATGCAAACATTTCAGATATTTCTGTATTTAATTCTAAGGATTTGGCCCATGGATCCCATGTTAAGTGTCACCTGACAGTGAAGATCAGAGGTTTGACCAAATCATTTGAAGCTTGAGGATGTATGTGAACTTCACAGCTGCAGGTAAATACTCCTAAACATTAAACTTCAATGAGCAAGTTTTTTTTTGCAGACCAGGGCAGGTTATCTCCACCATCAGCCTAATCTCATCCCAGCATTTCAGCAGCAATGCTTGTTCGGGCTGGAGCTTGACCACTGAGAGATGGAGCTGGGGCTTGAGGCTGGAGGCTGAAACATCTCAGGTTAGAGGTCGCTCACTACTGACAGTGCAAGATCGGTCGGCTTTGTTAGTTCAGAGGCAGTCACACCTGGCTAAAAACATTATTTAAAATAATAAGATTTATTATTGCACAAGCATTACATTTAATTTGAGTGGTCCTCCCACCTTTAAAGCTCCCCAACATAGGCCAATCCACCAGGCAACAGAAAGTTCATGTTCACACAAAACAGAAATATATATTTTGTCCTTGTTTAACCTCATCACAATGAAGAAATATTTACATCTGAGCATGTTTTTACAGGTATAACATCATATGAGCAGAATTTGCATAAAATGTCAAGAAGTCAATAATGTTTGAGTTGGGACACTGCTGAGAGGAATGAGCAGAAGTAATATGTTTTGACAAGTCACCTACTTCTTCATACTGCAGGGGACATTCGTCCCAATCATCTGCCAAAACTTCTGCCAAAGTTGATACAGTGTTGATCACTTGTGGATGCTGAATACGCTCCTGCCAGAAGCCTAACTAATTCAAGAAGACTGTGGTATTCAGTTGAAACATGCTCTAAGATAAGACTTGTGAAGACCTTGTCTAATTGGAAAATTACCAAAGACCAAAAGCTTTCTAGAGTCCAAGATACAACAGGCCTTTGTAAAGTAACTGGGAGCTGGAGCCAAACTGTAAATTCTCAAGGGAAAAGAGACTCAAACCACAAAGAGAAGGAGAAACACATCCATTTAAAAGACACAATTCTTTCTTTTATCCAAAGATACTGTTCCATATTATTCCCAGCCAAACCCAACTCAGAGCCACAAAGTATTAGACATTAAACACCACTGACCCGCAGAGAGCTCTGATGTGAAAGCAAAACATGGTAATGCTTCTTCATGCTAAATAAATTATGTATTCATATTCTTCAAAATAAAGAACCCTCTGGCAATGTAAAAGACACATTTCCTGATCCTCAAAAACACTGAATAGTGGGAGCACATGTCGGAGACTGATTAGAAAGAACATAGAAAGAGAGATAGAGGCGGGTTCAGCAGAAACATCCAGATAACTGGACAGATTGAGGTTGATCTGGTAGGTAAACAATGGACCCCCTGACCTCCCACCATCTCCCTTCTCAGTACCAGCTTAGCCAGCCTGAGTCAGGGCCACATTCCTAGCAGCTTTTAGCAGATAGTTACTAAGAGTCCAGTGGGTAGTCTGAGCTCTGGGTGAGAAATATTTCAGAGCATGTGCTATGTACCTTTGTCCAACTACTGGACCTGTACAGCTTACAGATACTTCTTCTTTAAAACAATATAACAAAAACTCGGGTTTGTAACAAACACTGAGTCGTTTATGAAGAAATATTTGACAAACCTCACCCAGACTTTGGTTTTTCCACATGACTGGCACCAAACATTCATTGATTGAGCCTGAGACCCAACACATATATTTCCATTATCACATATGACATGATAAAGTAGTTCCATCCATCTCAAGCCACTATTTTGTCAACTTCCATTAACCAAGAGGGTTTCACAGATTAGGCTGATAATGAGTGATGTAAGGTAAACGGATGATCATTTTTCAGGTCGGTGTAAACGCATCAATGCTGCTAAAAAGTGCTATACATGGAGAGTGAAGTCACTTCATCCTGATACTCAGTCTGCAGAAACTCACAGAGCCACTTTTTTTTCACATTACAAATTTTGTGGAAACACCAAGATAGGAAATTATACTCCATGTGTTTTGACAAGTATTCATGGATTAGTGGTTAGAAACAAAATCACAGGTGAGGTTTGGCAGGAGATGAATCTATTACAGACTTTGTAGAAGGAAAAGAAAAGCTTAAGGATGTGTTTCTGTTTCCCCTCTGCACTTCCCCCCTGTTTTAGTTTTAGTCCCTTGTCATTTTTATTTTGTTTTTCTCCCTAATTCCTCAGAATGATGCATGTTGTGCTTACAGTACTGGAGATGGAAGTTCATACCAGACATGTGATCTTTGGTCTCACAAATCAAAAGCATCTCTTTCTCCCTCTGCAGGTCATTCTGTGCTGATAAATGATGGTGGACTTTTCTTATCATTTAATCACTGAGAGGGTTGACTGGAAGTCATCTGTCATCACCTTATTTTAGGGCCTGTGAGACATAGTGAAACCTTATTAATCTTCAAGAGAAGCTGATGAGTGTTTAGGACTGAGTCTGCCTCTGGTCTGCTCCTTGTGTTTAAAACATGCCAGAACAAGAGAACAGGACAACTGTTATCCCTGTCAGGAAAAATATGCATCCAAACAAAAGAAGCAACTGACACTTTCAACTTGCCAAAAATTGATTTATGTATGTTTCAAAGAAAAAAAAAAACCTTTTTTCCATATGCAGTCATTGTGAAATAACCACCATACAAATCATTTTGCATCCCACACCAACCCTTAATGGGCTTGCGGTGTCATTGAATTGTATATTATGTGATAAACTTGTTATTACTTTCTGTTATTGTGACATAATGAGGATTTAAAGATGAGTGTGACTGATGATTGTGTATCTAAGTTTGTGTTTTGTGTGTGTGTGTGTGTGGGTGTGGGTGGGTGTGTGTGTTTGTGTGTGTGGTGGAGCCCGACAGCTCATCTGTTGTCACTTAATTTCACCATTTATATCAGAATTGTAAATGAACCTTAGATATGAATTTTTTTTTCTGCACATGGCGAAACAGCCAACATCTGTCTGCCATGTATGTCACGAGGAAGAAAAGCTATAAAGCTATATGGAAAATGTGGTCTTTTATGCAGAATTTGCGTAAAAATGTGGGTTATGTCAGTGATTACGATACAAGAAAGAAAACAATTTGACATCCTTAACTGATCGAGAGTACAAGTGAAAAAAAAAAAAAAAGGCAAAAGAGAACAAATGCACATTTTGCTTGAGGGGAGAAACGTAGGTTAATCTGTCAGAGGCTGGTAAAACCCCTGATCTGTCAAAGTACCTCAAGAGATATGTGAAAGTGCCACCCACTGACTGCTGGTGATAGCATCTCAATATATCAGACAGCATGCGTTCTTACATGAGAGTTTTCACCAAACCACATCGTCTGATACAAACCCATCCTGCAACAGGTATTCCGGGTTTAGCTGCCTACGCTACAAGTGCACATTAGACAGGATAAGGCTGCCTGCTTGGTATTTCGTCATTACTACACTTAGCTTAACCAATCGTGGTATATGGAATTCGAAGAGAAAAAAAAAACAAGCAAAGAAACAAAACAAAACAGTGTACTTGAGCTTTTGTTGAAGGGAGCGAGATCCCTATCAGAACTGAATCTGTGCATAGGACTGGATGCAAAGCTACGCTATCAGTTATATCACTCCACACAGTTGGGACCATAAAAAGGCATACAGAAATTTTGCATTTTGCACTGGGCCAGTGAGAGGAACTGCCAGTCTGGTGATAATTATAATCATTAGAGATGGACCGGAGACTAAGCTAATTAACATCTAAGGACCATGTCTATTAAATGAACTGCTCAAACAAATAGACTAAATAAACTCAACCAGCGACCACACTCAAGCTTACCCTGCTGTGGACCCTCCTTCACTGTTAGCTCACGGCACCAAACCCCATGATTTTGTTTTGATCTCTAAATGGCAAGGCGATTATGTTTGAAAAGTGGTATTTGCAGGGACACTTGAGGTAAACCTGGTAAACCGAAATACTGACTCCAAAGATGATTCAAAACATCATTTCTTGGAACTTCCAAACGTGTGGAACACGTCTAAAATTTGTTTCCATTTTTAGAGCAAATATGCCCGAAAACTCATTATGTCCGCTATGCTTTTATAATGAATGAGTAAATTCCATTGATATAATGATATATGCTTTACCGTTAGGGTTACAGAGTACGTGAGAACTTTTAGAGTGAGCAAATGATTTCGTCAGAGGATTTCTGCAGCGTGGTGCCACAGTGCCTGAGTGGACAGTCCCATGGGAATCTATTTGTGTACTTTGTTTGCCTAAGATCAGATGTAACTGGCACCACGCTGTTGTTTCTCTTTGCTTTCTAATTTCACTGCCCTTTGAATAACCTATAGGTGGCAATGTTTCAGCTTGTTTCCATGAAGCACATACATGCCTCAAAAATCGTTGCCTCCATATTTAAGTTAATGACATGAAAACTACAATCTAGATTTCACTGTTTGAGTGATGCTATTCAACAGGCATGTGTCTGAGAATGCACAAATGACGTAATAATGAGGTGCTGTAACTTTATGAATGTTTCAAAGAATGGCATTCACTGGTGATCCTCAGTATGCCATTGCTCTCAAAGCACATTGCCTGTGGTCTGCAGCTGCAGCAATTATTTTAACTCTCCTCTATTGGTGCAGCTCGTGGGCAACTCTTTTAGCACTTTCTCTCAATTAACGGTGTGCTCTATCTGCCTCGGAACCCCTCAAACACTTTCCCAGCTCACTCCTTTCGAAGTCTTTGCACCCATTCTTTCCCTGCTTTTTAAGTCTCCCTCCCGCCCGCCCACCGACCCCCAGCTTCTCTATCCCTTCGTCCCTTTCTTCGCCTCTATTCTCATGAAGTTTGCATTCCACACCTCCTCTGCAGACTGCACACAAAAGAGCAGAAAGCGCCACTCCTGACCTGTGGCAAACATTCCAGTCCTCCGGGCCCTTTCACTCAGCCAGAGTCCCTTGTCCTTCCAGCAGTATCAGCCAGTATGTCTCTTGTCCATTGCCACTGCAGGGAGATGCCACTAACAAACGAGGACAAAACAAGTGAAAGTCAGTCGATGCACTTGCTATATGGTGTGGAATATTATTTTAGAAATGATTAGTAAAATTTAAAAAACAAGAATGCATAAGAGATAATATTTGAAATGATTTGTTAAAGCAGATAGTTAAATGTGCATATTTAGAATAGCATCTCTATCTAATCACATGGCTCATCTTTAATTATGATCACTCCAAACAGACACTGACTTCATAAAATCAGCTGGACAAGCAGTGAAGGTTCCAGGACCATCTGCTTGTGCATCCTTAAAGTCAGTACACAGGAAATTGACTATTAAGCTATAAAAGTGGGTTTACAGGGGATTGGGGGGGGGGGGGGGGGGGGGGGGATTTTCTATTACTTGGACTTCGATAGAGAGGTCACTGATGACTTGGGTTCAGGGCACAGCTGGAGTATGCTCTGAGGTGTCAGAGGGAAAAGGCAAAAGTCCTGAGGGAGGATGTTGAAAAATTGACTGCTACAAGGAGGGTCAAATACTGTAGGTACATAGGTATTGAGGTCCAGCAGGGAAAATGGAAAGGATATAGTCTGAGGTGAAAAGGAGAGGAGGATTTACAACAGGATTTTAAAAGCAAAGAGAGCACGTGTCATAGAAACGCATGTATGGACTTGTACTTTCTCCTCCTCTTTGTCTCTTTCCTCACTCCCTCTGTGTCTCAGAGCCTCAAGCGTCTGAATTCCACAGCAATAGCTTGGAGGCTGGTAGACATCTCTGGCTACCCCTCCTCATCTCCATCCACACCTGTCCACTTTCTCTGGAGGCACAAGGGAAAGCACGCCAGGAACGCCCCCGACTACATTACTACATTGATTACTCTCGCCCTCTCAGAACCTTATCCAGTGATCAACAGGCCATCTAGAGTATCAGTAGCCTGTTGGGCCACAGCATGATTGTGTTGATGTTAGTTTATACCTTCTCGTATTGTGTCATGATATAAAAAATTAGGGGCCAAATAACTTAAATTGGAACTGACTTCAAACTAATGAATTGACCGTAAAATAGCCTATTTGTTATTTTTTCATTGCTAGCTCAGTTTTGGTGGTCTGGTCTGGGTCAAAGGTTCAGGGCCATTTTTTCATTCTCTGTCCCTGACCATGACACTTGCTCAAATCACCACCTTCTGATCCGCCATGAAAATGAAAAAAGCAACAATCCTTAGTGGCAATCTATCCTGCACACACTTTCTGTGACAAATTCATTTTGCATGAATAGTCAGCATGGCTCAAATGGACTCCCTTTTCGTATATGACTATTTTAGCTGCTTATGATTTTCATTATGATCTATTCTGCCTTTACACTCAGTTGACAGTTAAGACTGTCAGCCAAATGCCTCAAATCCAAACTGTAGTAAAATGTAAATATGTAAACTAAAATGCAAGTTTTCAAGTCAGTGTCAATGCAAATTATACCTTTATTATATATACAGCTGTAAACTTCTACTCTCCGGTGAGAGAAATAGGTCATGGCTTAGGGATGTTCTAAATAAGCAGACATCAGCTTTGTGAGGCAGCAAGAGGAAAATGGGCCTGAACTCTATGTGAGCTGACAGTGTGCTCTGTGTTGTCTGAATAATAGACAGTTTATGACAAGCGGTGGTGAATTGAGGTCTATGAAATTGATTTTTTATTATGTGTTGAGTTATGTATGCATTTTATTCTTGAAGATGATTTTTTCCAGCAAGGCTGAACCTGTCCTCACACCATCATCCTGCTGGTTCCTGGCTGACCATTGATGGATCAGGCCAGGACTGCAGTCATTGTTAAAATATGTCTTCCCTACGGGAGTATGTCTTCTTTCAAAGTTATGATGGAAAAGACTGCTCTTCACGATGGAGGCCTGTCCATAAGTAAACTTAGTTTACCCTCAGAGGAGACAAACTGGCTAGAAAACCCAGGGACCAGAGCCTGTCCTCTCTTACTGGCCCCTCTATTGATTTATGTGTGTGTTAATCGCTGTCCTCTGCTTTCACCTTTTCTCTTTTCTTTTCCTTTCTCTGCCTTTGATGCTTCACACTGTGTTAACATGTTAAAATGGGAATGGGCGTTAAAGGGGTTAGCCAAGCAGGAGGATTAAAACCTGTCATCATTGTGCGCTTGTGTTCACAACTTTGTTTTAAAGGGCAGAAGTATTGACTTGCAAGATCAAGTTACATCACGTAGAGAAAACATCCATCAATAATCCAAGTTCAATTAATTTTATAAAACAGGAACAAATGTCCAAATTATTCCACTAGCCTATATAATGATCACATTATATACATAACATATTTTAAAACATTAAGAATTTATGCATTTAAAAAAATCAAAAAGTAAGGGGATAAAAAATATGATCACAGAACACCCTTAATTGGGCACCCAGCAGTTGTGTTTTCCATCATGTGAAGGTAGCTTAACATTTGATAAGTGGATGCAAAAACAGCTTAAGTAGAATAAAATATAAAATAAATAATAAAATAAAATAAAATAAAAGAAGGATCTAAAGCACAGACTGCATTAGCCAAATCATTCACTTAATATTCACTCCAGAGTGCTCTTTGGAACATCCAGTGATCCCTGCTGTGGGATAATGAGTATTAGTACTAGAGCAAATGGTAAACTTAAACTTACTGTGCTCTCCTGTGCTTTTTTAGTTTGCATGGGGTTGCATCATATTTAGCAAGAGGATCAGACACAGCAGACTCTAACTCTTGCACAGTGGTCTTTCATAAGAGGAAAAGAAACAAGTCTAGTTTCAGATCTTATCACAGGCACTTTGGCCTCTTACAACATCCATCAGGAACAGGGTCCACTAATCACCATATCAGCTGACAAACCAGAAGTGAGACATAACTGATAAGCTCAACTCAGACCATTCTTCTCTGTCTTGTATTCCGTAAATGTTGTGTTTACAGTGATGCAATTAGTACTATTATTCATTTGATGAGGTATTATGCATTCAGGAAGCCTGAGTGATTCTTAAGTGTGCTGCGCCTTTCCTTACCACCAGATGTCAGTACAATGCAGCACATTGCTGTAAATTACTATAAACATTACCTACCAGAATTAAGGTCAGCATGGGATGATTTATAAATAAATAAACTAGAGAATGACAGTAGATTTAGGTTCATAGTATGGGCAACGGCAAAGAGGATTATTATTATTATTCATTTATTTATTTCTTTCTTATTGGTGTGATTTTAATTAGCTCAAATGTTCAGCCCAAATATTTAAAATAAGAGCAAATTTAAAAGATTGTTTTAAATTAATCAACCAATTCAATTTAATTTAATTCTAAAAGATTATATAATTCATTATTTTATAATAATAAAATAAAATAAAAGTCGGGTGTGCTAAAACTACAAGTCCTATTAGGAACTGTAATATTGGAGAGAAGCGGAAATAGCATTAGCTATGGCAAATCACTAGGTGAATACTCTATAGCAGCCTATATTTATTTGTTGTTGGGGTCACCAGCTCAGAAATCAAATAAGCACTGCCCCCTCTACAACACGCACGTGCGCGCATGCACGACCACACACATTTTGAAGGAATTAACTTCATTTTCAAGGCAGGCGGCACCAATCAAGTTTACAAACTTGTCTGCACGGGGTGTTTGCGATGCCACGTCTTTATTTGCTTGCTGATTTTATTGAACATGTGACTGAATTAGACGCTCACATGGCTGCCGTGGCTGCATGATCCGCTTTAGTTTTTTAAAGTCCGGTGATCGGTAGCTCCCTCGGCAGCGACCATCCGGAGCAGAGGACCGCTGAAAAACACCAGCGCCTACCCGGACAAATCATGGCGAACAGCGGGCAGAAAGTTGTGCTGATCACCGGCTGCTCCTCCGGCATCGGGTTACGAATCGCCGTAACGCTGGCCAAAGATGAAAAGAAGCGTTACCATGGTAAATGCGCTTTCTTCTACATTGTTTCTTTGATCGAACCTACTAGTAGCAAGCCTATAATAGTGTGGTTCGCCTGAAAAACCATTCCGTGTTTACTTTTTCCTGCAAAGCTCTGCTATTGCACCAAGGCTCCTTTACGCACAAAGTTCGGTTGAGTTTCATGCGCAACGCTCCGTCTTAACGCAAATAAGTGATTTCGTGTAGTGCCCATTGAAATACTTAACCCTAATGGTATCGGATCCATATCCTTTTGTAAGGACTGGGGTTCAGTCGCTCCTCTGGTTCAACTATTATCATTTGAAAGCGCAGTTTCCAGGGTAGGGCTCTGCAAGGATGCCGCTTGCCAGGCGGAATCATAAAAGGAGTCTTGTCAGTTCTCTTTCAAGTGACTTCTCCAGCACAAAGCCCCCTTTTATCGCAGTGAATTGTAGACCGCCTGCTCCGGTTTAGTGCCGTGTCTAATGTGCCTATAGTCCCCTCTCTGGAGCGAGTGTTGAAAGGGGGACAAAGTTTGAGACCTGTACAAGCAGAGTTCACTCTGAAGCAAGGGCCTTGTTTGAAGTCTTCATTGGTGCACAGTGGAGTTAGGGTGTCCCACTTTAACATTGTTGCTCGGTGCGTCTCCTCTCCTGCTTCCCAGCCGTCATTAATGTCAATCTAGGAACTGGGGATCCAAAACGTTTCCATGTCAGGAGCCTCGGAGAGAATTGCATTAGACCAACACCCCCCCACCCCCCACCCCTAACACCACCACCACCCCAGTTGTTAGGAGTTTGCTTTCAAGACCCCCTGTGACAAGATTTTGTTGTTAGGTGCGACTTCATGCAGAATTTACACAATTGTCTGTAAGCCTACAGTCAGTGAGTGTTACCCTTTTACCACACTCACCTTACACTGTAACAAAAGTTAGTCAAGTCAAGTCATTAGTGTTGTCCTTTTGCAACTTTAGGAGCAAGTGTGCAAAGGTTAGTTAAAGTTTTCTTTTTCTTTGAGGGCCACTGGGATCTGATGGGAATGTTAGGCCTACAGTGAAATAGATTAGCAAAAGCGATTAACTGCTCCCTCAACATTGGTTTGAGCAGTGTGACCTGCTTTCAATAAGGCCACCTCTGAGCTATGAAGCTGATTCGCTCTTTTCCCAGGGTTTTTAGGAAATCCAACAGAGATTAAATATTGCATTGTGCATAAAGTAATAATTAGTTGCAGTAACATGCTCAGAATTCAGAGAAACCCCCGAAAAGACCTCTGTGTGTGTAATGCGATGTGGGTTCATTCAAGAATGTTTAAGCTGCCCAAGAGTAATTCCTGCAGGAGCCAGAGGAACAATGGATCTCTTGTTCACGTCTCTACCAATACGTAAATCTCTGTGTTGCTTCATGGACACCCAGTCCTCAAATCATAATATTAGACTTAATTAGAGTGCCTGAGACGTCATTAATGCATAGTGTGTGTTCGACTGCTTGCAAAGATAAGTCACATGCCACTTACAAAGCAAGATTCTGAAAAAATAAGTCTGGTTTCATTACCATACATCATGAAATATTACATTAGTAACATTTCACAGCAATGCAAAAGCTCAACAGCTTAGCATTACCTCTTTTACTCTCACTAATCCAGCCCTGTCTTTGTTCAGACATGAATCAGGTGAGGGTTTGCCTTTATCTGTCAAGGACAACGGGTGGATTTAGATGAATAAGAGGTTGTTTACTCCTACTGATTACCAATGTGGAACAGCACTGTCTCTCTTTTCTTTTGCTAGATAACGTCAGTCAGCAAAGTGTAAGCAGAGCACACAACGTGGAAGAAACCGGGAAAGCCAAGTCAACACTGTTGTTGATAGCTGCTGTCACTGCTCGTGATAGATTCCTGTGCTGTGTCTAGGTTAATGTTGCCCAGCGTGTAAAGTTCAGAGGAGATCAATCCTGTGTCCTGTAAACTGACAGGCGTGGTCTTTTCTAGGAACTCTGACCCGCACAACTGATTCTGTCACAACTGTTGAGTGTTTGCGTGTGTGCTTGCTTGCATGTGAGTGTGTGTGTGTTAAGGAAGCGGTTTAGTGGTGACTTCACAGATCATAAGTTTCACAGTGTTACGTCAACAGTGTAACACTGGGTAAAGGTTTTTTTGGTTTTTTTTTAAACTGCAGAAAAGAGTTATTAATGATTTCCTTAATGATTCCCTACAGTAGGAAATGTAAAATATACAAACATGGCCTCAAATAAAAAGTCATCTTAATGCTGTGCTCCATATATTCCTAAATATGTCTTCTCATTCCAGGGTATGTGACTGTACAAGTCTAAAGAATCATTTTCTTTTGTATTATAGAAGCTCTTTAGTTTGAAGCCACATCATACGAGTTTAATAACACTTCCCACTTCTCTGTCTCTCCTTATCAGTTATTGCCACCATGCGGGACCTGAAGAAGAAGGACAAGCTAGTGGAAGCAGCAGGAGATGCATATGGCAAGACCTTGATGTTGCTCCCACTGGACGTGTGCAGCGACGAGTCGGTCAAGCAGTGCATCAGTAATGTCAAGGACCGTCATATTGATATCCTGAGTGAGTCAGACACACCTGAAACTTTGTCTGCCTCTCCCATTTGACCCACACGTGTGGATAAACATATGTGCATGAAAATGTTGTGTTTCTTTTATTACAGTTGCTAAATAGTTTCAACGTTGAACCTAAAGTCATTATGTAATCTACTGTATGACTATAACTCAGTTTCTTAACTGTATGTAGGAATGGTAACCTTCCCTTTATAGTAGCTCGTATTTAACACAAACAGTGATATCCTACTTTTCATGAGAAAGACAAGAAACGGGTAAAAATCTAACAGACTTTATGATATCATAGTACAGTGTTATTACTGTGATAATACAACTTTAGGACAATGGTTTTTTTTAAGATTCATAACTGAAACAGTCTTGAAACAGTGGTGACTGTCCTGTAGAATTGTCCTCTATGGTTTTGCACTTGACATTAAGAAGTGTATGTGGGGGGAGGACACTGAGCCATGAACATCCAGTGGGCAAATAAGAAGGACAACCAGTATGTAAGAGCAGAAGATGTCCTTTTAAACGCAGAAATCTCAGCAGATCAACAACAACTAAGTCCTTGGTACCGATCAATCGCTCTATAAAAGCCCTTAAGTCATTTTATGGCCATTTTGAGCTGCGGGGCAGTAAATTGTAGGTTGCTAGATCGATAACTTATGTATAGGTGACTCTTTCAGTTCTTATGTTTAAACATTTAGTCTGAATAAAGGTTCTATTTATGACTCAGTCTCCATCTCACTCTAAATCCAAGAAATTTATCCCCCTTCACCCAATTACTCAATACCCATGCAGTGGTGTTACATCACACCTCTCTGCTCTTGTCACGCACTGACACCTGGTGGCAATATCAAGTAATACCATCTCCAATCTGTTCACCTCATGTAGAAAGGCCGAGTGAACAGCGCAAACTGTTCTGTTATCTGTTCATATTAAGTTGACAATATCCTGTTTAGAAGGGTTGATAATTGCAATGTTGGAGATACGAGCAGTGTGTCATCTGCATGTGTTTGTGTGTGTGTGTGTGTGTGTGTGTGCCTGTTTCCTGTCAGTCAACAATGCAGGTGTGGGCTTGCTTGGACCTGTGGAAAGCATCAGCATCGAGGAGATGAAGAGAGTGTTCGAGACCAACTTCTTTGGTGTGGTTCGCATGATCAAAGAAGTGATGCCAGACATGAAGAAGAGGCGTTCAGGACACATCGTTGTCATGAGCAGCGTCATGGGTCTTCAGGGTATGATCTGTGTGTAATTAACAACACATTGGAAAAAGCGTTTTGATCCAGGATCACCGGAAACAGATACTTACATGTCCAACCGTTTGCGAAAAGACACGTTTAAAGGCTGAATATGCAGTCGCAGACAAGAGCGCTGCACTCAGCTGCGCCAACATCACATCAGCTGAGTTTGTCCGGCAGCAGTCATAAAAATACTTGATATATTAGTTGGTCTAAGGCTCAGTTGAAAAGCAAGAGAATTTTTTTATTCAAAATTTCTGCACACTAAGAGGAAAAATTTGCAAATCATCTGTGGTGACCTGAACTTTTTGTTGGACAGAGCAGTGCAGAGCCTGAAACCTTGGAAATCACTCATACTGGGCTGTAAATTATACAGTGTGTTCCATTCTTCAGCATGAAATGAAAATAATGACATCAGAAATTAGAGTTTACAGTGCTGTACAATTCAAAACAATTCAACCAAGTGTAGCATCTTTAACTTGGTGCTTTTGTTTCCCAGAAGAAGTGCGGGCAATGTTTGCAAGCAGTTTTAAGTTAAAGGTTTTTCAGAATGTTTGAATGAAAAATGTGTATTTACAGGTATTTATTTTAAAGTGTTTATTGCAGGCCGATCTTTGTCTTACATTTTCAGTAAAGGCCATGGCAAGCAGCAAATAGCAAGCAGTTGCAAAGAATTTTTAGTGTTTGTTTTAACTTGTTTGCCAGGTGGGTGGAGTTAAGAGTGTCTGATAAGTTGTCAATCCCACGCAACTGAGCTACACTGACTTTACTGTAATATTCTGTCTGGCACTTATTGTCTTGTGTTATCTTTTCCTTTGGTTGATTCAAGTGCAAATAGGTCTTTATATGTAAATGATGTGTCACTGATGTCTGCTGATAATTCAACACTGTGAAATGTGATAATGCAGTGCAGTGATGTTGTCCCTTATCTCCCCGTTTTTTCCCCCCCGGATCAGGAGTGGTGTTCAATGATGTTTACACTGCCTCTAAGTTTGCCATGGAAGGGTTCTGTGAGAGTATGGCCGTACAACTGATGAAGTTCAATATCCGGTAGATTACCCTCTTTCCTCTGTTCTTCCTCCACATCTGTCTTCACTCCGTATTGTAGGTGCTCCCTCTTAGGCTTTTCCGTATCTGACTCCCCTCAGGTTGTCCATGATTGAGCCTGGCCCAGTGCACACCGAGTTTGAGACCAAGATGATGGAGGATGTGGCTAAGATGGAGTATCCGGGAGTAGATGCAGACACAGTTCGTTATTTTAAAGATGTTTACCTGCCGTCATCCATAGATATTTTTGAAGCCATGGGCCAGACACCGGAGGACATAGCCAAAGTAAGGGAACACTTTTCTATCTCACATTTTGCTGAATTTATCTCAGCATTCAAGAATCAGTGTTGTGTTTCTCTGATCACTAACTGGTACAAACATTCAAACAGCCTACAGAGTAATGGAATCCAGTCTAAACCTCTTTTGTTTCTCGTCTCTCCAGTGCACTAAAAAGGTTATTGAGTCAAGCAGCCCTCGCTTTCGGAATCTGACCAACAGCCTCTACACACCCATTGTGGCCTTAAAGTATGCAGATGAGACTGGCGGCCTGTCTGTCAACACCTTCTACAACCTGCTCTTCAATTTCGGCCCCCTCATGCACATAACCATGAGCATCCTCAAGTGCCTGACGTGCAGCTGCCTGCGTAGACGCACAATCTCACCTAACTGAAGAGGGTGTCCAATCCTGCCCTTTAACCTCACCCTCCCAGTTTGTTGACCCCAATCAGTTCCCCGGTGTCTTTTCCTGAGGTTTTGGGCTAAGCAGGTAGACTAGAACCAGTAACCTGGAGAGGGGAGGTGCCTTTCAGTTCAAAGACACCACCATGATAAGCTTTGCCAGAAAACATGCACAATTGCACAAGTTTGTCACAGAGATGTTGTATGCAGAATGACCTCATGTGCTCTCACAGAAACATGCATACACAAAACAACAACACACACACATCGGATTATTGTACATACATATTATAAAGAGGAGGCCACGCCTGAGTCATTGCTATATGGGAGGGTCTGAGCAGATATAGTGTAAGTGGCCAGATGTCTATTTTGTTTGAACGAGAACACACACACACACAGAACATGAGATACAAGTCCCATGGACAGACAACAAAGCACAAAAAATGAACTCAGTTACAGAGAGGAAGAATACCATTATAGAGAAATAATAATGCTATAACTTGTAGCTAGATAACTGTACACTCAGGCTCACCAGAGTTATAACATGTAAGACAGAGTCAGAAAGAATATATCTGCTTTTATTGTGTTGTGCTCTTTATTTCATGTTTGCATTAACATAGTGTTCTCATGGTCATAACTGCTGTTGAATCATATTTTTAATCTTCTTTTGATAAACTGAATGTTTTTTGGGATTTAAAGGTTTGTGAAGGGGTGGGTCAGATATTTTTAATCCAGCAACTTGATTTAGTAATAAACAGAATTCTGATTTACCCTCAAAGGTATTTATTTTTGTTTTGTGATGATATCGATAACAAAATGTGACCATATTGATCAATAATGCTTAGTAATACTGAAAGCTCCGGAGGGTTCTTCCGTCTGTCTGCACGACTCCTTGGCTAACAAGAGGGGGCGGTGTTTTACTGTTTTTTTGCCCCCCTGGTAATCAACCTGTGGATTTCACAGGATCAGCAACAAGAGGGTTGGAGCAATAGTGTAAAGGAATTTGTCCTCGGTGGCTTCCGATAGACAAGTGCAATAGAACTGATTAATTCAAATTTTTATATTGTGATTATGCAATGTTGCAATCATGTTTTTCTAGGGATATTTGTTTAAATCGTGGATTTGGAGCAGTATGTGTTTCAATAGTTCAATATTCAACATGAATTCATACAGATAATTATGAAAGGCTAATTTCTATATTGTATTCTATATTTCTATTCCTTAGTTGTATAAAAGTTTTCATGTAACAACTGTATCCCAGCGATCAGACCTGCTGCTGGGACCATATTCAGGTAAAGACACACATAAGGCCTCCAGCAGAACACGTCCTTCTTTTTAAATCAGCATTGTTGTGAGTGCACGTCTGTGCACATACGCGCACATTAGCATGTGTTTGCATGCATGCGTGTGTGTGTGTGTGAATATGTTGTATGAGCATGTCTGTGGGCCAAGTTAGTGATCTGTTGATGGATATAAAGAGGTCATGGCCTGCTCCCCATCAAAACCCCTCCCTTGAACCCCCACCCCTCTCACACACACACACCCTGCTTTGTGCCGTGTGAGAGAATGTGACCTGGTTCCCATCCCTGAGGAGGGGTGAACCCTAATGACGGCCTCCTCAGACACATTGCGCAGCCCTGAGCCTCCCTCTCCAGCTGGCCCCCTTAGCCCATCGGGCCGGGACCCCCTGGTCCACACTAGGAGAGGCCTGAGGTCTGGCCTGGATAGCCTAACCAGAGTTTACCCGGTGTGCACACCCTGTCCCATCCCATCCTGCCGTGCCCTGCCGTGTCCAGGCTAGTTACAGTCACCTGGTCAAAGCAGAGAGCTCATCATCAGAGGAAAGTGCAACTGGTTGCAGACCTGTAGTTTCTTCGCAATGTACAATGAGCGCAGCGCCTCAGCTCTGTGTATGTGTCTTCATCAGAGGCGACAGCTCCACACAATGGAACAAAGACGCTGTCAATCACAATCAAATGGGTGTGTGTGCAGGGGGTGGAGGGGAAGGGGTTGAGGGGGATCCGAGGAGGTCGGGGGAGGAGTCTGTGTGTCCTGAATGTTCAGGGGGATGCCAAGATCCAATGTGGGACGCTGAAGGCTAAGGGCAGGGTGTGGGTGGGGGGATTTTGGGGCGGCGAGAGGTGGGGGTGTGTCGCATTTGGGAAAATGAGAATTGGGGTGCCCGGGCCTGAATGGAGGACCTGTTTACTAATTGAATGAACACAGGAGTTACAGCAAAGTCTCATTAAACAAGAGGTCTTATCAAACCATTGTTGTGTACCTTTGTTTCACAATCAAGAACATAATTGCAATATAATGAGGGTAGCGTGACGTGGTTGGGTCTTCCCTTAATTGTAACCCTGTCACAATTACTGAGCTACTAAACATACATTAGCTCTTCCTGCATGTAGCTTTGCTGTTTACTGACTAACATGCCACTTGCATTTCTGGGTATTTAATACATTGAGAGAAGGAAAATAAGTTGGCATGTCAGCAGGATTTGTGCTTTGCAACCTGTCTGCCTTCTCTGTCGCCAGGTCATATCAGGTTCAACCGTTTTACCGTATGTATCCTCCTTTTATTGTCATCATCTCCAGAGAACCGCACCTAAGCCTGACTCAGAGAGTGAAGAGATAGTCTGGGGAGTCAGAGATCAAAAACAAAAGGGAGCTGCAGATGTCAGAAAACTGTGCAACAAACAAAAGGGAAGGGAAAGCTTGAAAGAAGCACAAGAAGAAAAGAAAGAGATAGATAGAGAGGTCTGGGTGCTGTGGGATGCTGGCATCACAGTAAGTGGAACTGGTGTCTAGACATGGTGCTTCAGCCTGATCCCAGGTCAGGATGGATCTAAATCGGGTTCCAACTATCTGTTTCTGTCTCTACTCCCCTTGCTATCAAGGATCCAATCTGAATAATTGTGAGGAGTGTTACAGAATATTAAACAGAGTCACCACATGACCTGACCTGTGGATCAGAAATATATTCAAGGCACAACAAGACGGATGAAAGCTGAAAAACAAGGTGGAGGGCAGCCACTATTTAACACAGCTGCATGGGACTGGGGATGTGGCCACATGGGACATATTACTATCCATAGAGCTGATCTGGGATCCGAGGGGGGCTATCAATCTTTATATAGTCAAAACAGGAGAAGCCAAAGTTGCCCTGTGGCTGTCCTGGGGCGACCAGGTCTAATAGGGCAGGAGAGGCCACGGGGGAGAAACAAATACACAACCTCTATCTCTCCTTCTCCCTCCCTCTCTGTCTATTCCCTTTCTTTTTCCTCCTCACTCTCTCTCTGTCTCTCTGAGGCCCACTGTCTGTCTGCCCTCTTCTCCGTCCATCTCCATAACTCCGCTGTGCAGTGACCTCTCACAGACCCAACGTGGGTCACTTGTTTATTCACACATAGAGAGAGGGGGGCGGGGGTGGGGGTGGGGGAGGTCATCATCTCTCGTTCTGAGTAGAACTGCTTGTTTGCACGTCTATTCAGGATCTTTTGGAGGTCGGAACATAAATCAAAAGAATCTTGGCTCACGCTGGCCAGTCATACACATTGTTTTACCGACACAGAACCTCTATTGTCTCTATCGTTACAACATTAGTGTTGTTCCTTTTCCCTAATGCTCTTCCTGCACATAAACAATCCAGCAGGAATTTCCAGACTGGGCCTCAGTTTGCCCACTACCGTATTGTTGTGTTCCGCTGTGTTCACTTTCTCAAAATTACCAGTTCCAGTGACTGTGAAACTGTGATTAGAGGACTCAATCTGTGTGCGGGGATTATGATTCTCGAACAAGGGGTTGATGGGTGATTGTGCTGGGTTTAGAGATGATGTAATCTGACCTGGGATAACATGATCCTCTTGTTTGCATTGTGGACAGTAAGGTAAGATTGGTGTAATATTCCACAAGAGGAGTCTGACAGCAAAGCTGCTGATAGCAGTGCACAGATTTCTGTCAAAACCTGAAACTCCTGTTTGTGGGCAAGACAAGCCAAGGGGCAAAGCAAAAAAAAAAAACACACACAAAAAAAAAGCAAACAGTTAACAGATAAGGAGAAAACAACACACAACCTTGTATTGGTACACATAGTGCATATAAAGTGGGCAATCCCAGAAAAACAAATCGCCCTTTTCTCACCATTCTGTACACTCACATTTCTTCCTCTAACATATCATCTTTCCTTTGGTTTCTAACCTCTTCCACCATGGATCAGTTGTTTCTCTCTTTCAATGTTGTAATTAGACGTCTGGGAATCTAGTGCGGTGAAGCATTTTTATTTTTACTATAATTTACAAGAAAAAAAAAAACGATATGCTTTTGCTTTCTGGTGTGACCGACACCGAGAAAAAAATATTTTCAACCAAGAGATGATTATCCTTTTAATTTGTTTCCCAGGGATGGTTCCGTTTTTCTGTTGTGCCTCTGGCAGCATGAGTGAGTTTAGTGCATGTGTCTGTGCATGTGTGTATGAGTAAGACTGAGAGAGAGAGACAGATACAGGCAGATAGATAGATAGATAGATAGATAGATAGATAGATAGATAGATAGATAGATAGATAGATTATAGTATGCACAGTGACAGACACTTTGGGGGCTTTGTGTGACAGACAGTGACCTCATCAGAGAGTCTATCATTATTGAAGTTTGTCCATGCCTGGCAACCGTGGCTGTATCCCAGGCCTATTCCGCCTGCCATAGAGAAAGCCTCACCGTGGACCCCATCAGCACTGCCACAGATCTGATCCATTCACTGTCGCCAACCAAAAAGATGAGAAACTAAACAGGGTGCGGGGCACACCCATGCCAGGAAGCCTGTCTTAGCCCAAAGAGACCACATCATTGTTTATTCAGCTTGAGTGCATCACATCTTGGCAGCCAGGAGGGGAGTGAATAGATATTCAAAATGTCAGTTAATAACATGGATTCAAGAAGTGGCTCAGCTAAGCATAAGAAAAATGAAAACAGCTCTTGTGCACACTTCCATGCCCCTGGACTCTGAAACCAGTTGGCATGTCGGTCATCTGCTTCATTCAAGAGCAGATGAACGGTAAACTTTGTGCTGCATTCATGGATCCACCCGAGCTGATTTTTTTTTTTTTTTTTTTTTCTTCACCAAACACAAAAGAATGCCTCCGTCTATTGACCGCGAAACGATGTTCGTAGACTTGTCCCGAGTGAAGTGATGTCTTTGTTGGTTATCTCCATTGGTGAGCCGCCTCCACTTGGCTCAGCCTAATCAGAACACAAACACGCCTCTGTCATTTGGCTGCTCTCCCTCTCACCCTTCATCTCTCCCTCTCTGTCACTCTGTCTCTTATTAACTGATGTTACAAATTAGATTCTATTTCTATCTCTCGCCTCCATTCATTTTCACTTCTATTTTCTACACACTCTCTCCTTTTAACTCTTATTTATGTGTGTGTGCAATAGAGAGAAAATCACACCATGCCGTTATTCTCTCTGGGCCTCTTCTTCCCACCTTGGCCTCTGATTTATTTTTTTCTCTTTCATCTTCCTTCTATCTCATCTATTCATCTAGATGGTGGATGTTTCTCCCTGAGGCAAAGTAACTGAGGCCTGGCATACATTAACTTTGCTTGTCTGTGCACAGCCTGGTTTCGGTTGCTCGAGGGGGAAGTGTTGTGATGTAAGGAGAGTCCCTGAGGGAGTAGACTTATGCTGGATTCCTGATAAATACGGGGGTTCATGTCCCAGGTCCATGTCATATGTTCAAGTTTACAGTTTCCTTGACGAAAAGTAATGCATACACACTACACTGCTCACCTCCAGATCCATGGCTACGTTACAAGGAAAAACAAGACCAGAACCAAATCAATTTTAACTACGCTTATGCTAAAGTTATTCATTAGGAGTTGAACATTTAAAAGTTTTCAATGTTACGAATGTTTGAAACTAAACACTGCGCACAGTTCTATACGTTAGGTACAGAATTCAAAAATAAAATCTTCTGTTCATTTGGAAATGTAATTCAAAATACTACACTGCAAAGTACATCATGTGCCAACTGGCCGGTTCTTTTGAATCCTATAGGAGAGTAGTTTTCAGTGTTGGAAAGTATATGACTGGGAACCCTATGCACACATGCTTGTTCTTCAGGCAGTGGAGTGTGGTCGTATTGATGTGGGCACTACGTCACTCCACGTTCTGCACGCTGTCACTGGATCTCGCAAGAGGCAAGATTATTTTTCCTACGCTGTGTACACAACCCACAGCGTGTCCTCCACTGACTGTACTGAACATTTGTCCTTTTGTTTTACAAGTTTTGTTTTAACAGTTTTGTGTTTGTGTATTTAAAGTACATTTCCAGCAGTCATTGCGATCTTTTTTTTTTTCTGTATTTGTTTAAACCTTACATTAAAGATTAATAATACACCTCAAAATATATATATTGCAATAGACACAGTAACCTATGCGATGTTCTTACCATAATAATTTTCCCTTCTTCCTATTGTAATGTACAAATTCATTAGATAGCCTTTATATTTGTACAGAACATGTGTTGGGTAAATGCGTATGTTGAAACCCAGCTTGGCCCCTTCTGCGTGGAGTATCCATGTTGTCCCTGTGTTCTCCTCAGTTTCCTCTGGGTGCTCCAGTTTCCAACCACCCTAAAAAACTTGCACATTAGGTAATATGAACACTCCTGCCCTGCCAACTGCCATTCGCCGCAGAACTGGAAGTGCTGGGGCGCTTCACCGTGGCTGCCAACTGCTCCTGAAATAGGTTAGGCCCAATGCAGAGGACAAATATGGTCACAGGATTAATGAGGTAACAAGATAGAGTCTTTGATCACTGTAGTATAATTCTGTTTTTGAATTGCTCTACACAAAAAAAACAAATGTTCCAGTCTTGTTTTTGTAATTGGAGACATGTATTAAATGTGAGCCTTAGATAGTGATCACCACACACAATAGCGTAAGGCATTCACTCGGGAAGAAAAAGTGCTGTTTTTTTCTGAATTAAGAGAAAAACAGCAGATTTTTTTTTTTTTTCTCAAGTGAATGCATTACGCTTCTGTACTACTTCCATACACATCCACGCTTACTTGCTCATTGAGAAATTCTGGATCAGGCCTTGTGCCCTGCCCCACCACCACTGCTTGCGGTAGGTTGACAGATGAAACAGCTTCGGCCACATGTTTGAAACTCAGTCAGACCCAGACTCAGTTGTGGGTTAGCTTGTAACCGGCAGTGAGTTGATGCAAACTCTTGTTCTCTGTACTGACAAGGTTTCGGTGACTGGTGAAAGAGCGGTGCTGAGGAAAGAGGAAACATCAGACAGACAACTAGCAGACATAAAGGAATGGTTAGCGCATATAGAATCTTTTATTTATTTATGTTATTTGTTAGCTTGTTAGCTTGCAACTGGTAGTGGCTGAGACAGTGTTAGTGGATGTGCTAATACAAACTCTCGCTCTGTGTACTAACAAGGTTTCCCCTGTCCCAAGTTTACGGGATTGGTTCCTTAGGTATGTGATGTGTGAATCCTTGGCTGTCTGAATCTGTTGTGAGACTTCACTGCAGTTCCATTATTGGAAATACTCAGTTATGGCGTTGACTGCTTATTTCGCTCATGTTGTATTATAGTTTAAAAAGGTAAAAAACTTACATTTTAAATGGGGTGTTTGGATGTTTAAACAGTCACCAAAAAAAAAAAATCAACATTTACAAATTTTTTGTATAAAATCAACAGATAAAATATCATTTTAGTGATACTATAGTATGCATATCCCATATCTCGGAGTATAGTCGTGGATACAGTTGAAAGTAAAAACATTTTTGATGGAATCAGACACAAATGTTTCTACTCCATATTAAAGAGAGCAGACCTTTCTCCCAAACCAGGCCCTCTCCATATTTCCCCTGACCTGTGGAGAATGGCCTAACTGTGGCATTTGCAGAAGGTCAGGTCTGCCATGAGTACTGGGCAAGACCCCACTTATGTGATCGCCCACTCACTTGGATTTTTGCCAGCAAAGAACAGACATGTATTTGGTCCATGGTGGGAAAAGCATCCCTTGGAATGTGACTTTGAGAGGACCGTGTGGGACCGGCAAGAGGGTCTTCCCTTTCTCAGCGAAAAGGCTTCTCCTCCTGAGGCTGTGGGAAGGTCAGAGGTCAGATGTACTCAGTGCCCACTCTCTCTGCAGCACACAAAACCCACAGCTGATGTTGCAGATCCATCCAGAATCCCTTAGGGCAGCGGTGGAAAAAATCTGCTACACAGCTAGCCTCACAATTCCTCTAACACTCAGTCTGCCCAAACACAAATGCATGTCACAGGGTAAATTGTTAACATAGTATGGGCTTTGCACATTAGTCTTGACTGGAAGTGTGATAACTCACAAGAGGTGAGTAATGTCTACTCAGTCATGTGAAACTAGATGTTCAAACCTGAAGCTAAAATGTGCTTGTATCCAAGGAGGACATGATGTAAGCTGGGATATGCTTGTCTATTATGCACATGTGTCTATGTGCTTTTTTATTTTCAACGCTTCTCCTTTGTAGCTTTGTTTTCTGAGTCTTGTTGCCTGAGGTTAGTGTCCTGCTATGTTTTCTTCTTCACATAAAGCAAACCAACAAGTGAAACCACTTGCCTCAAAATCCAAGCCCAGTAAAATAAAACAAACAAGGTTTTAACCAAAATCTGCTACAGAGAACTTATGTTTCCGAGTTCCCTTCAGATATACAGTTTTCATGACTTCACTGATCATGTTCAAAAACCCACCATCCCAGTCTCTAGAGGTATTGTCAATTAAACATGGGAGAATATTCCCTCTAACTTGACCTCCATACACCCCCACCCCCCCCCACTCCCTCCTCCTTTCTCCTCTTACAACACAAGCCCTCACAGGAAAACAATAAACAGATGAGTAGGATGGGAACAGCTCACAGCGAGAGCAGCCAGGCACTTAGGCAAGCAGGCATCGCCGGTCTGGTTCCCAGGCTGGAGGTAAGAGGGCAGGCCTCAGCTTGACTGTCCTAGTCACTGAGTAGAACCAGAAAAACTTGACAAAAATCACTGTTACCTGTCACTTTCATCTCCCAACTCACTGGCTGCACACACCTCCTCGGACAAGTCCGGACACACAAACTGAGAGTAAAACAACTATTTCTACACTGAAACCATCGGTGAGGATTAGTTGGTCTGGCTTGTGCTCATAGTGCGGTTTTCTTAGAAGAAACTCTCAATGACTGAGCACTATAGCTGTTTGTGATGTGTGGTGCTCACAGTTGTGTAAAAACAGTACTGGACCCCCCACCACCCTTTCCCTTCCTGCGCAAGTATTTCCACAGCAGACACTCAGAACCACTAAAAAGCTCAAAATGGCTGTGTCTGTCACAAACGCATATCTCGGAGACGTCCAGCCTTGGCCTTATCGTCCACGACAGAGTTCAGAAATGCAGCTCTTTTTGGCACTCAAACACACACACAAAAGTACTGGCTTTATTTCCCCCTCTCCCTTTGTCTCCCTCATTCTCTTTCTGTATTCTGGCAAGGTCCGCTTTTGCAAATTAAACACAGATCTCCCATAGATGCTCGGCTGACAGCTCCTGCTACGTGCCAACACTACTAAATGTCTGGAGGTCAGTGGGCCTAGGAACACAGGATTATCCCCACTGACTCTCTTGAGCCAGACAAGTATTTCAGTTGGCTCTAACTGTATACGCTTTGTGTCACTTGGATCCATTTGTTGGCCATTGACAGATAAACACAGCAATCATCATGGGCTGATGATGTTTGCAACAGCGTTGACATCACAGACATATTGAATGACTGACTGAAACATAATGCCTATACACACACACACACACAGACACACACACACACACAAAAGCAAATACACATTAAAAAAGTGGTGTATACAAGCCTCATAACTAAGTACAGACACATAATGTGGGGTGGTGCAGCGATACCACAGCAAGATTGTAGTGACGAAATCGAGGGTGTCTGGACATGATCAGTGTGCACTTGTTTGTTTGTGTCTCTGAGTCATTCTATTGTCTAAAAGGTCTGGAGTGTGGGAGTCTCCGGCCCCTAATGCAAAGTGCTCTTTCACTTCTGCTTCTGCAGAGGCTATTGATTCCTCAGATTACTCAAAGACGTACTTCCAAGAAGCTGCTGCTGATGAAACCTGTGATTGTTTGCCTATTTGCCTAACTGTATGTCTGTCACTGTGTTTCTGTGTGCGTGCGTGTGTGTGCATGTTCGTCACGCATTGTGGGCATGTGCAAATAGGGACATGCTTCATTACAACCACAATAACAGGAGCCACTTCATCCTGTGAAACCCAGGAACGTGTACGTATTGAATGTAGATGCACACAAATCAGAAGGAAAAACAGATGCCCCCATCAAATGTGGCTGCGTGTGCATTAAGTGTTTGCGCGTGTGCGCACGCACACACACACACACACACACACACACGAGTGAATCCCACAGAACAAAAGCACATAGAAAATGCGCGGACGCCACAGCAGTCTGATCCACGTGACAGCGGACTGGTCACTGTGGCGAGTGTGGTGGAGGGTTTCGGCAGGGTAATGGGTACAGGGAACAGGCCCTTGTATGGTGAAAAGATGCAGACCTTCATTCCTATGTCCTTACAAAAGACTATTTTGGGGCATTTTGAACTCTCCCACGCAAGCACAACAATTTTGGGGTTAGTTCATTTATTTATCTTTTATGTTTTTCCATCTAATGAAGCCCAAGAGAGGGACGAGTGTAGTTGTTTTTGGCCTTTAAGTCAGGGGGAAAGGGAGGAGGGGTGTGAGTGTGTCTGCGTGCCTGAGTGTGTAGCCCGAACAATCATTGCTTTCGGCACTTTTGCGCCTCACCCCGAAGCACCGCTGCTGCTGCTGCTATGACTCAACCTTCACATCTGCTGTAGCCTATTGCAAAAGGTGTATCTGTTCTGCAACACCACTGCGCCTAAGACACGGTTAGTGCAACAGAGTGAGTTTCTAGCTCTGCGCTGGTTGAAGCTGGATATGGCTGTGATTTATGGTTTTTCTCATATACAGAGGAGGGAAAGGGGGAACGGGGTGAGATGGTGTGGGAGAGAGCCTGGGGAAAGAAACTTCGCTCTCACAACCCCACTGCAGAGGGCCAAGAGTGAGGTTATAACCCTAGTTTCTGTTCAGATTTTTTTTTTTTCTTAGAATGTGGGTGTGACACAGAAACTTACACACACACACACATACATTAAGTATTACATGAGGAGATAAAGCAGAAGAACAGAAAATAGTCATGGCAAAAAGTTCTTCTATTTTTGTAATAAATAGCTTTTGATTTGTCTGCTAATATTAACTGGCTACAAGGACATGGAAATACTATTTTTTCCCCACATTTTACAGATGATGACTTGCCACTATTGTTGCTACTACTTTAAAGAGTGCTCTATTATTCTTTTAAACAATCTGCCAAACAATCTGAGGACGGCAAATAAATATGTCAAGAAGAGTCAAATAACTGGTCTTGACATATTTATTTGCCGTCCTCAGATTGTTTGACAATAATTGACAGTTTCAACAAGGCAATGCTGCATTAACTCTCTGTTACTGAGCTGCACAACTATAAAGAAATGAAACCCATAATATATTCAACATATAAGTATACTTTATACCTCATTAATTCTTCTCCTCTTATGGAATCATCACGATGCATGCAGTTTGTGTCAGTGTAGTGTATTTATGTCTTACAGTATAAAGATGAAAGGGTCACTAAGGGTCATTTGGATTGTGAGTTATGGACCATGACAGGGTTTATTAAATATTTCTGTTAGACTAAGACCCTCATAGAGTTGTGTGTTTTTTAAACAGTCAGCCAGATGAGACGAGGGGCTTTCAGCAGCAGTGATGTGTGACAGGCTGGTGACAGTTGTGCTGTGACAGAATATGCCCTTGGACTGCAAATCATAAACTACTGTACTGTAAGAAACTTAAGTACAATTTTGAAGAACTTGTATTTTTACACTTCCACTCCACTACATCTCAGAGGGGAATATTGTAAATATTGTACTTTCTATTCCTCCACACTTATTCCACAGCTTTAGTTACTTTTAAGAGGGGGATTTTACACAATGAAAAATATGAAATCTTTTCAAAATACAACACACTGTTAAAGAATAAACCAGTGGTCCATGTCTATGAGTTGTTAACAGCTCCCCCAAATAGTGATAATCCCCTCTAAACATCTCACATGGTTTAATTTCAATAAATGTTCAAATGTTCCAACATCTCACCAAAAACAGTCAGTCAAAGTCAAAAAAACTGAAAAAACAGATTCGTATTTGTTTTTTTATTCTTTCCCATTAATCATCTCAAGACCCCACAGATTTATTTGGTGTTCCTATAAATAAAACTATGTATAAAGTAGTTCAAACTAGCTCCACCCCCAGCAGCCACAACAGGAACATGCTGCTTACACACTGATGCCTCAGTTTTAATAATACTGAAGTCATATATAAGTGAGAGGGATGAAACCAGTACTTTTACTACATTTTGCTGCTAACACTGATGTGCTTTTACATAAGTAGGATTTTTCATACAGGTGTTTTACTTGTAATGGAGTATTTTTTATATATTGCTGTGTTGGTACTTTGACGTTAAGGATCTGAATACTTCTTCCACCACTGATAGATGGACATCGAAGTGCTCACTTTCTCATACAGTTAATGATTAGATGTAGTTCAGCGAGGTAAGACAGAGTGATATAGTTGGTAACTATCTTGTAGCCTGTTCGTTTGTATTTTTTCTATCATTCATATTTATTTATGTTCATTTTTATGCCCAATTTATATTCATACTATATAAAACACTAAACGCAGGTATTTCAGCAACAACACTAAGCTTTTGGAGGAAGTTGGAATTAGACAAATGAATACGTTTGTTTCTTTGTTTGTTTGCTCAACAGAACAGAAGAACAGCTCGTTGATTATCTTGCTGTAAATGCAATAGATGCAAAGGTAAATGCAAGTTAGCCAAAATGCTATTTTTATCTTTAGCCCCTGGACAGATGTCACAAAGTCATCCTATTGTTGTCCTCGTCTCTTTGTTAGTTGTCCTGTGTGGTCTTCTGCGTGTTGGAGCTCACTTTCTTGATGTTTTAAGTGGTTTTTCTTTGCAATATTTAATTCCTTCACATTCATGTTATGGTATAATTGTTAATACCCGTGGCCCACCTTTAAATAAAAGTGGTAATGCTGTAATTTAATAATTACAAGTAAATGTCCTGCATTGAAAATGTTACTTAAGTAAAAGTATTATTACCAAAATGTTCTTAAAAATCCAGAGTAAAAGTACACATAATTCTGAAAAAAGGTTATACTACTGGATCGCAACACAACTGATGCATTCACGTACAAGTATGTATAGTACTAGTAGCATTGTACTGTTGTAGTTGGTCATAGTAGAGATACTATTAATTATTTATGTGCTGTTGGGTATTTTAATCTGTAACCGGGCATCATATTTTATGAGCCACTGAATGTTTTATATGTAAAATCTTAATTTGAAAATGAATCAGTTACTAAAGCTGTAAAAAGTACAATACTGCTGTGTGAATTAAAAGAATAAAGTAGCATGAAAGAGAAATAAAGTGAATCTGTACTTAAATACAAAACTTGAGTAAATGTACATAGTTACATTCCACCATTGCATTTTTTTCTAATCATTTATCAGAAACTATTCGACTACCAGGACTTATCCAGCTGCACGTTGACCTTGCTGTTGACCATGAAGTCCTCCTGCTCCTCCTCTGTACTCTGTAGTGTCTACTAATGATGCATATTCTACCTCCTGGCCTGACACCGTTTTTTTTTTTGCATGTAAACTCGTACACACTTCCATGAACCCTGATGTGGGCCTACTACATGCTACAATAGATAAGACTGCGGTTGTAGTGGAGTCTTTCTGATGTCGACTTTATCAGAAAGGCCCCATGAATGGGCTGGCATAGTTTCACTGAAAGTGTAACAATAACACACCTATCACACTCCATTCGCTCGCTCGCTCTCTGCTGGGACGAGTGTGAAGGATAAACTGTCAGACTATCTCACAGAGATCAGGTTCCATACCACACCATCAAGCCTAAAAGAAAACCTCTCTGAACAAGATAAAGCTTGCACTGTATATACATTTACAAAGGGCAGGAAAATGACTCCACAATATCTGTACAAAGTCAATTTTCACAGTAAGACTAATTGCTTGTACAACGACAGCCAAAATCTGCAAAAATGTTTATTCAAGCAACACAAGCCACGTACAGTATATAAACTTTTTCTTCTCTCCCGCTGTGCCCATGCGCTTACCTAAGTTCTTACCACCCTGTAAACACTGACAGGAAGTGATTTCACTAAGTGGATCTATTTCATTCTGTGGAGGAGTCAAACTCACATATCCTCAGGGAACAGACCTCTGACTCCTTTGTGCAGTCAGCCAGGAGGCTCCTACTCCATGCTCTCTTTTTCTTTCTCTTTCTTCCTCGTGCTCCAGTCCACTTGTTTTCTCACTGGAAGGTCCAACTCGGTATGCAGCCCACAGAACAACACTGCTGGCTTCCCTCAGAGTGTTTCTGTGTTGCTGATTGAGAGCATGACAGGTGAAATGGGAAATACGACAAATTATTCCGCTGGAGAATTGTGTTTTCCCAGTGTTTAGGGCCCCCATTAGGATTGTAAGAGCTTGTGTATGTGTGTGTGTATGTGTGTGTGTGTGTGTGTGGGAGGAGAAAAAGAGAGACAACTTATGGTTGCAATTTACAAGATGCTTTTTTTAGTCACTCTTAAATGTGGGAAATTGAATGTCAACGTCACTGAGCCTGGGGCGTCTGTGGGAAGGCAAGGCTTGAGATCTGGGAAAGAGGGAAGTTTAGATCTCCTGGTGGAATTCTCTCACTTTCAACTAAGGGGGAGCTTTTGGTTTTTTGGGGGCCATAGGTTTGTTGAAAGTTAGGAATGCTTATTTACATTAGATTGATTCAGTCTGTCACAGTAAAGAGGGAGCCATACAGAGTTAATCTGCAGGAAACGGAACATGCAGCCCACACCACATGCAGTTCTCTGTAATGTGGGAATCTCGGACCACATGATGCTGTAAATTCTGGAAGAAGGCCTGGAACAGAACCACAGATTATAGTTTAACCAGGGGGTAAAAGTCGAAGACTTCGTGCATTTTGGTGCGATCTTGCTGTGTTTTTGTGTGCGAGTGTGAAAGAGAAAGAGAGGGAGAGAAGAGTGAGCGAGAAAGAAAATGAGACGGAGAGAGACCATGCATAGGCTTGTAATGGAGTACATCTTAGCCTTTCTCGCCGGGTTCCCAGAGTCTGAGCCAGCTGGATGGTAACTGTCGAGTCTTTGCTACACAGCTGCCCTCCAAACTGATTAGAGAGAGCTGGCTCACTCCACCAGCAGCCATTGTGCCCTTCTCTCCAAATTGAACTTGGAAAATGTGAAAATACTTGAAAGATACTTTGGTGCGGTCTTTGGCTGTCCATTGTATGTTGAGGATATCAGAAGTGGCCAGACAACCTGCCCCTTGACACACTGTGAGTGATTGCCATCTGTGAAATCAGAATACCACGAGTTTGTAAACAGAGGGGATTAATGTGAAAAATGACGCCAAGAGATTAGTTTTTTCCCCCAACTTACATATTCTTAAAATCCAACTTCAAAAGAATATAGTTGACAGATGTGACAGTTGACCAATGACATTGTTGAAATGTATCTGTTGCGCGCATGGCGTTTTAAAAAAAAGTGGCTGAAACGCAATCTGCCCATCTGTACAGGGGCCAGAGCAGTCTGCTCTCGCCGGAACACAGCACGATGAAAAAGAGCATCAAATCGGCGTGCTAATTCACAGTAAATCCTCTCAAAAGACTCCGTTCCTTCCTGTCACTCACACACAGACAAGGGTCACAACCTCCAGAGTGTATAGCTACAGAAGTTTTAAAAACCAGAACGAAAACGTCACAGTCAAGCAGCAGGCCCCAAGCTGCAGCATAAGAAATAAGATACCCACAAAACGAACCTGCTGCAGAAAAAAACAGCACAAAAGGGGGGTTCAAAGAGACAGGCATACAGATGAGGAGTCTGAGAGGAATCATGTTGAGTAGGAAACGTGAGTTGGAACGATGTGGACGTCACACAGGCTTTGTTGTGGAGAGCAAACCTGGGTACAACTGGGCGGGAGCAGGTGGCGAGCGGATTCGGTTACCTGCAGCAGAAAGTAGTCATGATTTCAAAGTGCAGTTGGCTGAAATTGTCATTGCCACACGAAACAATATAAAGGACTCGGGTCTGGCGCAAACATCCAGGGTTCTTCCCCACAAATAAAATATTATGTTCCCAAGATTTGCACTCTAAGGATATTTTTAGATTGCTTGATTGACTGTTATATTATTAAGGAGGAACTTCTTTTTTCAATGTGAGGACAAAAACAAAAGCACGCATGAGAAACAATTAAAAAATATAAATCACATGCACATCAGAGACAACATATAATAAACACCTATATTGGAAAATCAAATAAAGGAACTATTTCTTTTCACATTGCCCTAAAATCCTTTATTTTATGGCCACAGAATAAACACTGAGGGATGTATTACTTGCGTGGCAGGAATCTAATTTTCAGGCTGATGCTCTGAGTCTTTCCATGACTTTGTCCAGCACTGCCACTATCAGTGTGCATGGTTGGTTTCAAGTTGGGCTAATCAGATTCAGTGTTGGTCAAGTTGTGTTATCTGGGCTGCCACGGTCCACCAGTCTGCCCATTCTGTGAGCTCTTAGTGGGAGTGCAGTTTCCATGCAGTCATGAACTATAAAGGGGAAGTCGTGTTGGCCTCCTGCAGCACTGTGGGAAAGTGCAGCTCTTGCGTCCTCTGCTTATTTGGACCAATCTGGTTATAAATGGACATTCACAAGCAGGCGGCCCTGTAAGGACAGCCCAGAGCCCTCCAGTCACATTGGCCTCTTTAATATTCCCTATCTCAAGAGACCAGTGTTCTGATGGAGAGGTGCTGGGGGCCATGCATTTTCCATTCAGCAGAGCAGAAAACATACACTTGTGTGTTTTGAGTGCGCGTTTAACCTGAAATGTATACAATTGCAATTTTGGCTGATTGTTTGAAACAATTAGTCTCCAGAGATTGTGTATGACATTTGATTTACTTTATGTTTTTCATTTGTCTTGTTCTTTTTCAAGTTGTCTGTCTTCCTCCTCTTTATGTTCAGCGTATAAAGAGAAAACGGAAGGCAATGATAGAAATATAATCAGATAAGGCTTATGACTTGTGAATGTTTTGACACAAGCTCTGCCTGTTGCACAGTCTCAAAGTACAACTCCATAAGACTGTTTTGAAACCAAGCATTCTTGTGCAAGTTGCATTCCTGGACCTACTAGATCACTAGAGACATATTCCATATCATTAGATTACAGGCCTGCTAAGGTCAGAGCACCCACAGAGGAGCTTCATTGTTATGTGTGGTGTCAGATCAGAGGCCAGTGGGAGGGGAAAGAATGGGTTCTGGCCTGTGTTCCTGGCCGAGGTTCAGGCTGGACCCGCACAGCTGCACAGGCAGGGTCCTGCAGAATCCTGGGCCTGAGCTGAGCCCTGACAGGTGCTGCATTAAAACTGCCCCGAAACCGCTCTCTTTGGCTTAACGCTGATCCTCTCTTGCAGGCGCCCGCGGAACGGCCCTTTCTTTGGCATGCTGTTAAACCCAACGCCGATCTGTGACGAAAGCACAGGCCGGGATAACATCAGGCCTTGAGAGGGCCACTAAAAAGAGGAAAGACAGAAGCGAAACAAAGAATGAAAAACGCTCGGAGGAAAACTGATACTGGAGTGAAGACACAGGGACAAGCTTTGATCTGAGGATCATCTTTACACCCTTTTCCTGCCTTATCTTTTGAATGACTGACAGCGAACTCTCTCACCATGATTCACTTCATTCGGAAATCCCTATTGTCTCATCCGTTTTCTCTCTTGTTCACAGTCTCATTTAGTCAAACTCTGAGGTGAAACAACAAAGCAGCTTTGCAATTAGAAAAAACAAACAAACAAACAAAGTGCAATCCCCCAGTGTTCGAGAGAAGTTTTGTCTGTGTTCCTAGAATCCCTCAGTTGGATGTGGTAGCAGCAGCTGTCACTGTCGCTCTCTCTCCCCTGGCACAGAACTGCATTATACTTTTAATGGGTGATTAGTGTCAGATATCTGGCTGTTGCTGCCTGGGCCTCAACTGTGGGAAATAGTTGTGCTGGTTGCACCTGATCCAGGGCTCAGTTTAGAGTTTCCTCCTATCTAAAGAGGAAAACAGGGATCCAGCACACACAAAACCCGACTTAGAAGATCGGCTCCGCAAAATGGTATTTCATTAAGATAAGCACGGCTCCGCCACTCAACTGTAGCCTCTCCAACTATCACTAGGGCGAGGGGCATATTTTCATTATACAGTATCTCAGTTTGGCTTGTTTACTCTGTGAAACTGAAGAGGCCCACTGACAGTTATTGTCCGCATGCATTAGGGTCAGGTAAGGTGAATTCTTAGGCCTGATTTCATAGTTGATGTTCCTGATGTACAAATACCTAGACCATCGAAAAAGTGAAATTAGACACTGATTTGACTGTGGTCTGTTTGTAATGAGGAAAATGGAAAGAAACATTGGAACACAGTCCGTTTCTCGTTACATTTTATTATTTGTATTACCAGCATTGTTAAACTGCGTCTGTTTCATTTAAAACTTGCGTCCCACTAAAGATGCAACAACAGGATCCAATTGTTTTCTTCTTCTTTTTTTTTTTTTTTTTTTAAAGTTCAGTATTTAGAGGGGATCACTGTCTAACAGAACAATAGCTCAAATATTCTGGTTCCACTTATCTACAATATCAAATTTACTGGACTTGGCTTTCTCCCTCTGTGTATTTCGCAAGGATTTGCACACTCAGTCCCCCACTGTCTCCCCAGCAGCAGTGGGCTGAATCAATCACGGCTCTGAAAAAAAGCATTACCACCTAATCACCTGCATGTTGCACAATAGTCTCTTGCAGCTGTTCAGAGAACACTGGAGATGAACAGAAACCCAGACATGCACATTTGGTTGCACAAAGCAATGCCCATGCTTCTTCATGTCTCTCCATTTTCAAGCCACTTCTTTGTCTCTCTCCTTCACTGTCTGACTCCACTGGCACAGCAGCATGTGAATGATGCCCCTCACCACAGCTAAGAGCAGTGGGTAGACGGCAGTCTGTGTGACGGCTGTGGTGTCCTCTCTAAAGACAAAGGGAACTTGGCAGGCTGCTGGGCTGCGGCTGGATCAAACAGGCCTTGTTTATTGGACCTCTCCCTCTCTTTGCTCTGCGCTCATCAGCGGCTGTGTGTGAGACTGCAGCTTGAAGTGTCTGAGAGATCTGCTCACTCCTCGAAGACGGGAACCACTCAGACCACACACAGGGTCGCTTCAACCGCCACAAAAGGAGGACCAGAACAGAGGCTGACACACTCACTGTGCATATGCTCTCTTTATGACTTCTTCAAGTCACTCAGTTTGTATCTGTATTGATTTAAAACAGCCTTAAGAAAGAATTTCTCTCTCTCTCGCTTGACCTTTTCTTTGGTTTTAGCCTGTGGTGTTTTACAATCAAATTTCTCTCTCCCTCTCTCTCGCTCTCTCTCTCACTCAGCTCCCTCCACCAGCCCCCTGCCTTTCTTCCTTTCTGTCCTAATACTCACTTTGGAAACAATGTCCTGCTCCCAGTTTGTGTTTTCCCATGGTGCTAGCACTGGAATGTGTGCCTGTTAAAGGTGATATATATTTGCTTTCAGGCAGAGAGAGAGAAGGCCTTCATTACTGTGTGATACAGATAGAAGGGAAAAGTCGAGGTTGAACACACAGTTCCCAGAGACATTATTCAGCAGCCTTCACACTGCATGCAGGGATGATATCTGAGATTCGTACAGTTAAGACCCCCAATGGTAAATCTTATAACAACATGGCAGGAGCAGGCAGAGTATAGTGTGCAAAAAGTGTGTGTGTGGTTTTTTTTTTAGAAAGTGAATGTGATAAGTGAGAGATAAGGATCAACTTCATAAGCTTGAGTGGAAGATGTGGATGGAAAATCACGTATGGACAGGTTGCTGACTTATCCTTACATCTACCGTTGGGTTCCCAGAGACTTATTGGCACTCGAGGCCTGACACATGTACGGTGCGAAAGATTTGCGATCAAAGTTATGGTTTCAAGGAAAAGGAAGAAGAGGAAGTTAGGGCTTCTACCCTATCTGAGCCCCTTCCCTCTAAATGTTATGTGTTTGATTGACACAGTTCTTATTTTCCCACATCCTCCTATCTCTGCCCTTGATTCCCACACTAAGCACTATCGGTGATGGGAAAGATCCAAAAACACAGGGACACCAAAACCTTCCAGGATTCTTGTGGGGGGTACTATTCTGTCACACAGTTTAAAAAAGAAAGAATGAGAAAATGTCACACACACAAAAAAAAAAAAAGAAACCAAACCAAATTCTGACATGGTACATTCACTGTTTCCCTTGTTTTGAAAAGGTTTTACACTGAAATTGTAAATCAGCAAAAGGGCTTTAGATGACTTCATTTTGTGTTATTAATGCATAGCAATACCTTTGCTTCAGTCTTCTCTATAAAACAGTAGAGCCTGATGAATGTGTTTTTAGAATTTCAAAACTGGCAGAGTTTGTTGTTCTAAAGCCGAGTAATTATCTGCAAAGTATGGGAAATCTGGGATAAAGTAAATATTGGGTATATACCTTACAAAAATACAATCCCTCTTTCATATATATTTTTTTATTTTTTATATTGTAGCACAACTAATTCTAAAAGACTGTCTAAAGTAGTCAACAAAACTATAATCTATATAATATAGATATCTTATAGATATATATATCTATAAGGACTATAATCGTATGGGTATCCATATTGTTATTTCTTTCTGCAAAGTCAGAAACAAGTTGTATAGACTCACCCATTTGGATGAAGGAAATGACAAGAACATTTGAGGCTCCTCCACAAGAATGTTGTAACACAACTGCAACCTTTTGAGAAATGGAAAAACCCAAATAGTGGATATTTGACTTGTGTTGTGCTTTTGGAACCAGAGCACAATTGTTTGGTTTCACAAGACTCTGATTACACCACACTAGCTGTTTGTAGTAGTTTTATGGCATTTTTGGACCTCTGCTAGCCACATCTGTTGTTTTGGAGAAGGCTAAAATATAGCAGCTGCTAAATCACTGTATGTCGCACTGATGTAAAACTTCGCCAGTGAGGACGTCTAGATAATGCTCCGCTCCTTAGCCCTTATATGCTTTCCTGTTAGCACACACAGAGACCAGTTCTCGGGGCGATCTTTCTGCTGCTCATATTATGGAGAAATTACAAAATGGGGAAGAAGTTCTCACACAAGAAAATGATTTTCGTACATGCTCAACCAAGGCCACTGAGCACCCTTATCTCTCCCGCATTGATCCCAACCATGGAGAGCAGCTTTTCCCACACAGTCCCCTCACGCAGCAGCATAAACAAATACACACAGCCTGCCATCTGCATGTGGAGCAGATCTAAAATGAGACACGCTGAGATCTCATTTACTGAGGCATCAGAGCTTCTGAAAGCTGCACTCTGTAGCCTGGCTTTAACATGTCTGGTAAGGAAAGGAGTATAAAGAGAAAGTCTCATTAGGGTATGGGAGTAATAGCCAAGGGAGGATGTAGAGAGCTGGGCATGAGTGAAAGGTGGAAAACATTAGAATGTGCAGGGTGCCAGGCTGAGTCACTTAGGGCCATAAAGCCAACCATTGGCCCACACAGAGCATGTGTTTCTGTCATCAGGAGGATTGTATGCCCTGGATGCCTGTCACTGAAGGAGTTCTTGTTGCTTTGAACATGCCAGCGTTCAGGCTGCAGCCCCCATCAGCACGGAGAGATGAAACACATTTTGGCCTTGTTAAAGCAGCGGTGAAGATCTGTGTGTGAGCCACATGTGTGAGGGAGAAGACCAAACATCCAAATAACTTGCAATCCAGAGTGTGCAACAGTGAACCCACCACCTGTTCAAAGGTTTCACTCACCTCAGTCAAGGTCAGACCTGTCCTCTCCAAGTATCACATTATTTCAATTCTGAAAACTGCACTTGGCCATGCTACAACCAATATAAACTTTAAGTCATACATTTCAATACACATTCCCAAAAGATACCAAAAATAAACTGTAATTAGTCATACTTGTATGATTGCAAACAAGACTTGTACTTTTCATCCTGCATCATTTATTATCATTCACTAAATCCAGCTATCCACTCAACGCTCCTTTATCCAAGACATGACATGATGGAAAATATATTTTGTGAGGGCTGTGCTGAAAAGGAAATCCAGGCATTAGTCACTCGGGCCGCTTCAGTGCTGTCACAGGAGGGACTTTCTGACTTCAAGTAAACGAAAGGATTCCTAAGGACTTGCCACATTTTGCTCGCCTTTGATGTCTTTGTACTGAGTATGAGAAGTGATCATTATTTAAACAGTGCCCCACATTCATTCATTTAGTCTTGATTTCAGCAACCGCAGAGGTGGTGGTGCCTAATTGCGGTGTGTGAAATGTGGTTTGTTTTGTAAAGGAATTGTAACAGATCCATAAATGCAGTTCAATGTTTCTATGCAATTTTCTTTACTGTCTCCTGTGTTTGAAAATGAACTCTCACTGCCTTATCAAGATCACTCCTACACACTGTCACTGGGACCGGTATTACACATGGAAACATTAAAGTTGAGGGTAGAACCGGCAGGCTCTGGGGAATGAGATCTTAACCAAGGATTTAAGTTTCAGCAGAACTTCAAACAGTCTGGGACTCAAGGCCAGTTTGCGTAAAACCGCAAAAAGAGCAGACCCCATGTGAAGGAGAGAAATTCCCTAGTATATGAGGGCGTGGGCTACCCATTTCCGTTGTTTGCGACCCCCTCACTCCTGTGCCTCAAGCCCCACTGTGATTGCATTGACCCTCTTCCTCCTTGTGCCCCTGAGGCTGCTCTTATTGTAGCGATGTGGGGCTTCAGTGCTTCCTCCTCCCTGTTTGTCCTACAGGAGTCTGGAGAGGCAGGGGAATTAGAACAAGCTGTCGAAACAGCACTTTCATGGGAGAGCAGGTCAAGGAGACCCCCAAGATGGCCTTTCTCATATATGTGGGATCCACCTCCAAAGCCCACTGCTAAAGCAGGAAGAAGTCTGTGTCCCACATTCCCACAAAGAGTCAAACAAAATATTTAAGTTGCAACAGCCCAGCGTGGACTGTCGAGCTATCAGTATTTACTGATCTGTCAACAGCAAATGCAACATGCATGAATGAGGATTTGGTGGCATGGCCTAGCATTGCAAAATAAATGACGGCATTAGTCACCTATGACAAGACAAACATTTTTTGTGTTGTGTGAGTGACTGTCAGTGTTGCTTCTTATCAGCGTATCTGAGTGCATGCATGTGCACTAGAGACAGGAGTAGGAAATAAATCAATTGGTATCCACTATTTTGAATCACACAACGATTCCTAGTAATTACGTCCCATAACGGAGCCAATAGTGTAATTAGGGGTTAGTGCAGCGCAGAGTGTGGACCACATCTGGGATCCCCAAGGGACTTCAAGTCTCAACATGTTCACCAGAGTGTGAGAAACTCAGCCCATAAGCACACCTAAACACACAGGGTTGCTCCAAATACAGCACTACATCATGTTCTTACATGACAATTAAGTTTTATATAAAATGATAGAGTTTAATTTTAAAAATGCTTAAATCTTTCATCCAATTTTCTTAGAACATTTCATTTGCTTTACTTTTTCTTAAAGTTAAACATGGCTCCCTATGTCGGGAGGAATCCATGGCCACTGTGAGAAGCCTCCGAGGCATGAGATCTCATGACTTACAGTGCAATCATCACTCTTTCCTTTGACTAAAGGAATATGAATGAATCAAGCAACAGGTGATTTCAGGCCTGTTTTTCTTCTCAAACCTGCAGGTGCCTGCCTCAGTCCAAACAACCCAGCAGGAGCCTTTACTTTCCGGTGTGAGAACCACAAAGAAGGTTGAAGTCCACGTGAGAGCTGCACCACCACCTGATGTTTCCAACACTCTCTGACTGAACAGATTTGAAAACACAGTTGATTGGTAAAAAAGGTTCTACATATGAATGACAGAATAAACAAAGACTTAAATCTAAATCTTTATATATGTTAATTCCACCAATCATTCTCACTGTTTCCATAGTATTTTGTTGTTTCCAAGTGTAAAGACTTGAGATTTATGCACATTAATGTGGACCAGCTCTACATTTCTCTCATAAGGACCATCAGTTAAATGACTTCTGTTTTTACTGCTGGGGCCTGTCTGTCCCCTATCCTGTAATCAAGCCTCTATCCTACCTGCCACAGGTGTTCCGTTGAGAGTCAGTGCCACAAGCTTGGAATGAAAAAAAGTGAGACAGGGGGCATCGGTTGTCCTCACACACCCCGCCTCCACCTTCTGACCCAGCTTTGATGGTTGAGGGTTTGCAGGGCCTGACAGCTGCTCTTAAATTAGAGAGTAGGAGAGAACACAACAGTAACCAGGAATGTCTGGATTGTCTGGAAGGCCTTTCTCTTCCTTCGAATCCTGGGAAGATAGCTGCAACTAAGTCTAACTTTTTGTCAGGATGCCGAGTAATCCAGTACATCTCTGCATAATGCATTCCTGACCTCATATTCTAAACATTCCTTTGGAATAGCCAGCTGGCTTAGAAGCATCAGGGGGCCACATATGCAGGCGATGGATATTGGAAGATTAATATAAGTGAACAGCAGGGACAGAGGAATTGACCATGTTAGTTATTTGTGACAGGCTGATGGTGTCTGCCCTCTGCCCAATAGTCACACCATCCTGAGGTGAAACCTCCTCTCTCTTGCATTATCACACTCCCTTCATTAGTTGCTGGGGAGACAGTGACCAGGTCACTGAGGTCAGTGCTGCCAGAGGCATGGTTGTAAAATTGCCCAGACAATAAAGTCAGCCTCAATAATGGTGTAGTGGCCATTCAGGGGAGATTAGCACTACACAGCCTGGGATCCACCCAGGAACACAACCTTTACCTACAGATGCAGGACATCATGCCAAACACAGGACAAGATAAGCAGTAAGGGAGTAGCATCACAGAGTTTCCACACGGCAAAATCTGTGAGTTGTGCCGTTGTGAGGGGTTCACATGAGGTGGATGAACATAGTAAGGCATGGGAGAGGAAATAGAGGAAGAAGAGTTTGACAGAGTGGGGGCGAGAGGATGGGCGGGGAGTACAAATGAAGACAGAGAGATTAAAGGAGTGGGTTGCTGGAGCTGGACAGCTGTTTGAACAACAGTAGATGGAAGTGGAGAGGGAAGATGAGAAGGAAGGAGGGGAAAATAGGAAGGCGAGCACTGAGAGGAAACCATGAAACATTCATGAAGCTCAGACGCACAAACTTCCAGATAGTGGGAGGGAGGTTGGATCCAGCCGTCATGGTGATTTTGTTCCTCCTCCTGCCATAGACCAGCATGATGTTTTTCTTCAATATGTTTTAATAAAAGTGGAATTACTGCAAGCCCTCCTCTTTTCTCTGCCCCTCGGTGGTGCGGTGTGGAATGTCGGCTGCTGTCAGCCACCCCTTCCACCCACTCTTCACCACAATCAAGTCTTTCTGAACGGGGGTATTACTTGTTTCAAAAATACTTTTGACCCCGGTGACGCATATCTAAAGAAAATAATAATAACAGTTACAGGATAAGAGACAGTCAGTTGGGCTTAAAATTGACCTATGTTTTATCTCAGTATATGAAAACAGGAGGTGAAGACTGGCCTGTCACAAAAGATAGTATATTAGGGTAGTTTGTGCCTGAGTGTGCATGTGTGGAGGTTATGTTTGGAGCTACAAACAGACCGGCCAACAATCCTTTAAGAGTTTCCTTTTTAAAAGCAAGATAGTCAGCCCTCAGGCACAGAGCACTTAAGCCATATCGACCCCAAACACTTCACTCTAGACCCACCCTGTCTCATCCCATTACTGATTTCCTTATCACACACAAGTGTGCCTCTGGGCCAGCCGTTGCCTGAGGAAGGAATGCGGCATGCACCTTCCAATCTGTGTCCAATAGGCCTGCCATTTCCCAAATTCACCCCCCTGTTTTTTCTTGAATTGATCCTCGCTTTCACTCCCTATGCTGACCACAGAGCATCATCAGCCACTCTTTAATGCAGTCCGGCACCGGCTGTGGCGTGTCTGTGTACGATAACATCTTTGGCTGAATCTATTTCTGCCTTCCGCAACCAATCCAGTGTGATGAAGAGGAGAATGGTGGTTGTGAGGGGGTGGGGGTTGTTGGGGTGGGGGGTGGCGGGGCAACCACACATGTAATCTCACACTGCTTCAGTGGGCTTGGACAAAAGGGCCAGGGGCTTCCATGACAGATTTTGCGATCAGAGACTGCTTGGCCGACAAAGCAGGCAGGCCTGTTGATTTTGGCAAGGAATCAGTCTCGCATTGGACAGCGTAGGCAAGACTCATGCCAGACACTGTCCATCTACAAGGCCATAATATCACAGAAGCATCAAAAACCATTCAAAACCAGTCAGGTCAACTTAGTAAAAACACACCAACAACAAATATATATCCATTGCTTGGCTTCTTACAATAAGACTGGAAGAATTGAAAACTGCTGTCTTATTTTATCTCTGATGTAGATGAAGATTTATATGATTGTGGGAAATAAAAAATCTTGTTATGTGCATGTGTATGTGTAGATGAAGCAGGGGGTTGTTTGGGGGGGTAGGCAGGTACAGGCTAATTATCCCATTCTTGGTTACTTTAGTAGTAATTATACCTTAGTGATGCACTCGAATTGTTACTCACTGGCTGTTGTTTTGATTGCACACTAGACAGGTTTAGTGTTTTCTCCCTGTTCTTTTTCTTGAGGAAGATCCTAGCTCACGAGGGCTCTGCTGGGACATGTAGAGGCACAGGTGGGGCTGTGGGTGCAGCCTCTCTCACCTCAGTGTGTAAGTGTGGGAACCGTTCAGCTGCCAGTAGTGCATGAGTAACAAGGACCCTGAGGGAGTGTGGCGTAATCTCCTCTAACGCTCTAGTCTCCTCTCTCTCTCTCACTCAGCAGAACACACACATTCACTGAGAAGACTGAGTTCACTCATGCATTTATCTAAATCAGTGTGCATTTGCAAACAGCAATCTTCAAATGAAAGCTCAATCTGAAATCACATAGACACAAACATATTTGTATTGTAAATACAGTCGCAGCCAGGTAAATAATACCCTGATTCCATCGTTGGGCTAAAATGACTGAACTTTGCTGCAAGAGCTTGCATGACAAATCACATCATAAAAATCAACCATTTGGACAAGTATGTTGCATAAAGTGTGGTTTAGTTTTAGTGAGGTTTTATTACACAATAAATGCAATGCAAACACAGGAGATTTCAGTAATATGAATATCCAGTTTCAGCTAGGATAGGCTCCAGCCTCCAGCAAGCTGCAGAGGATAAGCAGGTATAGATTAGATCACGGATGAAAAGCACTTGATGACTAATAAATATATAAATAATAACAGCCAATAATAATCCTTGGCATCCATTAGCATGTCCTTCTGGCTTTAGCAAGTATTTTTATATTTCCAGATGGAAGAAAGTACCATTAACGAATCTTGTAATTTATACAAATCACCAGGTCATTAAGCCTTGTTTTCACCAGTAGACTATCATCTTCTGCTATGAGATGAGTACTGAACTATGGCATCAAACCAACCTAGCCACCCACTGAGAGAAAAATTACATAATTACTAGTCAAGTGCTGGCAAAAATGGATGAAGTTCCCCTAAATGAATAACATTTGCAAAACCACATCTCCCAAAAAACAACATACATGAATCTCTACAGATATTCACCAGCATACCCTTGTTCTCAAGTGAAAAGAATTGACTATGATGTGCCCATCTTTGTGAAGGAATGTAAAGGAATGACAATAAATTGCTGTTCTAATACAGATTTTATAGAGCTGTGTTGGCGGGGCAGTTGGGGGCAGTGGGCTGGCAGCTGTTGCTGCTGTGCAGGGGCCCTCAGGTCTCGGCCTACCCCTAATGGCCAGACCAGCTGTCGAAGTTCTGTCTGTAGGGGCGCAGGGCTTCAGGAGGCGGGGAGGGCATGAGAACTTCCACCCCCCTGTCCTGGGGGGCGGGTCCCCGCCTTGTCTGCCCTCCTCTGAAAGGGGGTGATTGATGGCGCAGGGTTGACACCATGCTTCCCCAACAATTGACTCAGGAGGGACAGAGGATGAACAGAGAGCTCGGGACCCCTCCACGTCTTTCTCCTCTGGTTTTCAGAGGCAAATGTGGGATCAGTCGCAGTTATAATTCAGTCATTTTTCTCAATATGTCTTTTATTTGACATTTTTAGTGGAACATATGCCGCTTGAAACACTTTTCAAGGTTGTCACTGCAATGATTCTGCAGACAACCCCAAGTTATTTTCTGCTTTATTGGTCAGATTACATGGATCTGAACATGTTTTTGTTAAATAGCTTAAATGACCCTCTGCCTTTCGTTAAGATAAGCCCTCTTGTTGCAGCAGGCCTTCAGTGCCCTCTTCCTTATACCAGATCAATTAATCCTGCCAACAGAGTGGAGATCCATGGTTCCCCGAGGGTGGACAGCTCCCCAGCCTCAAGCGTGTGTGTCGGGTCATCAGCGGGTATCAGCCCAGAGTCTCGGCACCGGGGGCCTGCTAACACAGACCTGACCTTTTGCACTAAACCCCAGGATCTTCCTTGGATCCCTTTCAGCAAGTCGCCAGCACCTCCGTTCTCCTTCAAGATTTACAGCCCCATGGAGG